>NW_022280058.1:4902880-5018007 GCF_004355925.1 Anarrhichthys ocellatus | reverse complement strand
ACACACACACACACACACACACACACACACACACACACACACACACAGCTGATAGAGCTGGCCACAATCACATCTCCCCCCAAATACACAACAAAGTCCAACGGTCACAAAATGTCTCTGAGATAAGCAGAAACAGGACACACAAACTGGTAAAGATGTGGGAAGAGTTTGGCTCATCAAATGCAGGAGTTTGACTCAACAACCTTTCGGTGGAGAACATTTAATGCGCACCCAACATCAAAAGACAAATGTGACCTTTAAAAAGGTATCTGTGAGATTATACAGATACTGAATAACTACTAGAGATACTTAGAAACCTGAGGTTGGTATAATCTGATCAAACATGGCACACGGACACACACAGACACACACAAACACATATCACTGTGCCAGAGGCGTGTCCAAGATATCAAGCAGACAGACAGACAGAGGAGTGATTGACCAATGCCACCATGTAACTGCTCCTTATATCAAAGCAGACAGACCACTTTGATTTATGACACTTTGCTGGCGAAGCTCCACTGTATTTCCTCTCATTCAATTCTTGGCTCTGGATTAAACCTTGGCGTTTCTAGTGTGTGTGTGTGTGTGTGTGTGTGTTCTTAAGAGAGTGCGTGTGATAGGCCTCGGCGATTTGAACTAAAACAAATATCACCACACTTTGGACCAAATACCTCGATATTGTTATTGCCACAATATTGTAGGGATAAAATGAGAATTTTGATAAATAATCATAAGTAATGTGGATATAATTACTATGTGGGTAAAGGCCAATAATAGAACAGCTAGAACTGTCTGATAAGTCCAGACAATTACATCACTTTAATGTAATGCATCTTTTACAACCAAGAAAAGATACTCATTATATTATGATATAAGAAAATATCTAGTCTCATATCACGATATGGATATAATAATGACAGATAATTTCAGTGAATAAAATGCTTGAAAAATTAAAAGTACTTAGTATTTTCTCTTTTAACTTTATTGCAAAGAAAAAAATAAATATTTCCATATATACACGTGTTAATCGTATCGAACTGAGTGGTTACATAAAGTCAAAGTGTGCTGTAAAAACAAAACCACAATCTTGAAAATGATATTCCCTCGAAATATTTCATATCAGATTTTCTGACAAATTTACGTTACCATGTGCTGGTTGCTTATTATCAATTCAGACGACGTAGTGGTGTATGACGATATCTCGATACATGATTTAATCTTAAAACGACTCCATTAAAAGACGATAAATTACCATCTTGAATTATCGCCCAGCCCCGGTGTGTGTTGTGGTGATTATCAATAAGGACAGGGCACGAGTCCTAAAAGCTTGTGACTCTTTCCAAAGAGCTCGGACCACAAAGGCTCGCTAATGACAGATCACACTGTGACAAACTAATAGCTGGCTGCTGTGAGAGAATAGGCCAGAGCCTTTGACACAACAGAGACACACAATGACCTTCGCCTCCTCACGTTGTCGCTCCTGATTAGCCGTCTGACTCTGTTGTGACTGTAAAACACCTGGTTTCAGCGCCAAGTGCAATCCCCCCCGTTTCCGTTTGGGGCCTAAACTGCTGGAGTGAGTCTTAGGCTTTCTGCACCTGAGCCGAACGTTTTTCAATTTGGGGCTTTAAATGCTCAAGTGTTTGCACCAACTGAGCAAATAGTGCAGTCCCATCCAAGTATATACTTAACTGAACAGGTGCAGTCAATAATTGAATGCTGTGTCTACAGAAAACTCCATGAAAGACAGATTAATTTACACGAGTCACTCAGAAAGCAAATACATGTCTAAATGACATGGTTGGGGCGACACCTACCTAGAAATAAAACCCTTTTGCATCACTTCATATGGCACTGATATGCGAGTACTGAGCACATGAGAAGGGCAGCTTCAAGCTTTTTCAATTTATCCTTCATTTGCATGTTGTTTATGCTTTGGTTTTGTTGCTTTGCTGTGCAAATGAGGAGCCACACCTTCCCGGAAAGATACTGATTCATTCAATTTTCTAGGAGATCCTAGTATCATTCAATTTTCAATTAATGCTGTGATTGAGGTTGGTTTAGAGACTCCAATATGAACATCGTATGCAGTTTAAGGTGTATGTAACATTACTTTTAAAGAGTAAATGTTAACCTCAGAAATGTATTTATTTTTTACAAATATATTTTCCTACTTTCAAGTTGCTCCATTAGAAATCGTGATGTCAATTTCCTGCTCCAACACCTACAGTTATAAATACTGTACAATAAACTGTTCAGTGTTGACTGTGATCAAATGTAGATGCAACTTCTTTCAATGGAAAGACAAATGTATTTAGTTGTTGAGATCAATTTTCACGCCAAGGTTGACAATATACATGAATGTACTGTCAGACATTATGCTTGTTGCATCAAACTAGGAAATTAACAAATATATTCATGTAACAAAACATCATTTTAAGTACAAGTTTTTTCAGGGAAGACAGGAAAACCAGTGAGTCAAATCCAAATTGGGAAGATTACACTCATTGAGCTCATTGTCATTTGTGTCTGGCAGTCTGTGTAACAGAAATTTAAGAGAAACAAAAATAAAAAAAAGCAATTCATGATCTTAAACCTTTTATTATAATAAAATTCAGTGTAGCTTGATCGTTGATAAAAGTGCCTTTCTTATCTGTTCAGAGGAAACAAGACTGATATCATTATGAAGTGTAAAAAGAAACACCAACTGTGAGAACAAGCTCAAATAAAAAAAACCACATTAATTAAAATAAAGACAACATGAAAGCTCAAGTTTTAGATCATAATTTACTCATGTGTCTCAACAGGTTACGACTGACTAAAATTCACTGAAACAATCATTGAATTATATCTTCGCCAGCCGGTTTGTTTCCATGTAGTGTATCGAAAAAGAAAATCAAAAAGATGAGCTAATGTGTGTGTTGCAAAATAAAAGCCACATTTCATCATATGGACCACTAAAGTACACAGTGTGATAGTGATCTCACCTCAGGACAGCATGAATGTTGCATGAGTCACGTTTTTAGCATGCCTGTGCAGCGCACCTCATTCTTTCATATCTGATTCACTCCCAATATCTGCAATAACACAGCCGTTTCCATTCAGTGACATCACAGCCTCACTCACCTGCTTGTATCAAGTTTTGGCAGTGAAAGACGGTTTGTACAGCCAATAATCCCTGAATTCACATCAAAGGAAACACTCCATCAAACTGCATTTTTTTTTCACCTATAAAAGATCAACACTCACGTGTAGGTTGAAATATGTTATATATTGAATCATTTGTGTGTACTTTTATGATTGTAGACACGTAGAATGTAATCTTGCAAACAAACACACGAACGTCTGGCATCCAGGAGTACAACTACAGCAAACATCGGCTGGGTTTGACGAGCTGGAAACCAAATCAATTCCCTTATTGGCTTACGGTAAGAGGGTCCAGTCTCGATCAAATCACAGACAGGGAGAGCACCAAACACAATTAAACCTCAGGCAGTATGTCAAGTACTTCCCTTCTGTTGATTTGTTTGCTGAATGAAACTAGAACTAAAATGACACTTTGTTTAACGAGTAGTTTCCGGATCATTTCATAGATAACTGGTAACTGTTTGTAAAGAAATGTTTTCATGTCCGTTCATTCGACAGAACAGAAAAAACTAAAAGAAGCCTTAACTGAATGTGGCGCTGTCCCATTAAGAAATTGCAGGCCACTTAAAATGAAAACCCACACCCACATCGTATGAGGTAATTATAATCATGGATCATGTCACATCGTAGCATAGAGGCAAAAGACTGTCTCAGGTCGTAGCCTCCAGAGGGTTTCTGTTATCTAGTATTAATTACAACTAAGCCAAGCTGCTCTGCAGACAGCCAATGGCCTCCGCAGCAAAAGCTCCTGACACGATTAAAAATATTCAGCATCAAAGAGGAGAAGGAAGAGGGGAAAGAAAAGGTTTGATGTTCTAAAATTAGCTCAAGACGGGCTGCTCAAGGATTTGATATGTTAAAGAGATGCATTTTATTGCAGAATTGACTATTTCTAATAAATATTAAATGACAAATGGATTAATTATTCAGCAAAGGCGATGAGCTTGTTCCTCAGAGCGGACCAAAGAAGTCACAGGGATCCTCCTGATCACTTGAATTAATACACCGCCAGTGAGCCTCGCCAGCACAAGGGCATCCATCAGAACCATAGTAACTGAAGTCAAGGTGAGTTTCACTTTCTGTGAGTCAGGGGGATTCGCTGGCCTTTATATTAGGCACAGCCTCTCTCTAGCAACAACACACAGACGGCGTACTGCAGCAGTGCACGCAGTGCCATCGGGCTGAGGGAGGCCACCGCTAATCAGATCACCTCCATGAGCTAACTGCATTAGCGTGTTGTGATACTCGACACACAGAATGTGCAGCTCACTAACGTGCTCATGCCAAAGTCTTTTGTCTGCGACATCTCATACCAAGGAGTTTAAACGTCAGAATAAGAATACTTTGGGGAGTGTACAATCACAACATACAAAACTTAGTTAAATACTGGAATTTGCACTTCAGTTGATGTAGGAAGATCAGATTCTGCAGAGTCGCTAGCAGCTCAGTCAGGCTGCAGCTAAATTATGACGTCAGCAGGCTAACACGCTCACGATGACAATGGTAACATGCTGCTGTTGAGCGGGTGCAGTGTTTACCATCTTAGATAAGCCTGTTTATCATGCACACATTTGTAAATTAGCACTAAACACAGATTAAGGTTGATCAGAATGTTATCAGTTGCAGATTTGGTCAATAATCCAAAAATAATGGACAAATTAAATGATATTAATACATAATTTTGCCCTGATAGTGGTGCTAAGATTACAAATAAAAGGATTACAAAAGTGATGTCAAATCATCCTGAGGGAACAGAAATGCCTGGAACCAAATTTCATGGAAATTTATTCAAAAGCGTTAGAGACTGAGCATCCAAGTGGAAGTAATAAATACCGAAATAAATAAACTTGGATTATTTGAAGTTGGCACCGCATGAAAAATTGGCAGGTCACAAAACACATAAGGGTTCGCCCTCTGGGGATGTCTTTGCAACATTTCTTCAAAGACCATCCTATGGTTGCTGAGCTATTTGAGTCTGCACCAGTGGTGGATTTAAAATTCTTATCCCTATTTTACAATAGACCTACAACATGAGCTGCTTTAACCTTCACATAATATTACATATCCTGTACATTTACTGCAGATTTGAAGCCTTCTTTCAGTTGCTCTTTTTGAGTCTAATAAACAAATGTACACAGTACTTGTCAGGGAGCAAACATACAGTTGCTCCGACAGCATTTTTCCTGAGGAACAACCATTAGGGCTACTTTAGGGCTGTGGAATCGATATGGTGAACACACACATCAGTGTAAGAGGCCATCTACTTCTCTTGATGAATAATGAATCAGACTCGGCTGACCCATCTGCTTCACGATTAACCCTCCGACTCCAGAAAACAACAGGAGCACACACACACACTGAAACAGTGCAGCTTAAATAAATACATCCGGTATAGCTGCTGATGTACGTCATCATTAGAAGAGCAAAAAATCTATTTGAACATTGATGAAATAAAAGTTGTAGGACAGAGCAGCATACAAGGTGATTAATATAAGTTAGGAAGGATGATGCATCTACATTTCTCTTATCTTTGTTTTTTTGTGTGAAATACTGCATAGTTTTGCGTGTTTAGGCCGATAAAACTTTCTGAAAATAACAACCCGAGGTGAAAAATAATTCCTTTCTCCAAGGTCTCATGTAAATTTGCTTTTTTGTAAAGATTGGGAACCACTACCTGCTCATATTTCAAGATAAATGTATTTACCATAAATGGGTGGGTACGGGGATCAACAGAGGACATGAAAAACGAGCCTTCAGAGAGTCACCTCCCTGCTGCCTGAAAACTGGTACAAGAGCACAGTGAGCTTGACATTGCACAAATCTACAGACTCTCTCTCGCTCCCCGTTTTTTTGAGTAATCCCCTCGTGGGAGCAGATAATCCTCAAACAGTCGGACAGCTGTCATGTCAGAAACGTGCAGGACAACCTGTCACTACTGATCTGAGTACCAGTGATGTAAAGAGAAGATTGCAAATACAAACACGTCTTTTTACAAAGTGATTTAGCATTGCTGTGTAAATGACCAGGCCCTGCAGCGACAAAGAACAGCAGGAGCTGGTTTAGTTAGAAAGACCATCAGCCAACCCCTGTTTGTGACAATAGCACTGAGAGGTTCTGTAGTCACGTGCAGACTCTCCGGTTACATAAGAGCGTTTTAGGACTTCCTAAACCATTGTCAGGACGAGTACAGTAATCATCCTCAACATCCACCAGCAGATTGTTTCCTAAAGCCTGAGCACTCAAATATGGCAGATTTGTTTGAATCAGTTTGGTTTGCTGCCTTGAGTGCATCAAGTGAATATAAAAATTCATCACTGTAATTTCGATAGATTATGACAAAGACGATGAATCAGCCCCGCTTGATGAAGAGTGTTAATGATGATACAGATCAGACTTGTATCTTGATGCACAATTTAAAAAGAGGGTAAAGACATGAATCAGAAAAAACAGAGCTTCTTATTCAATTTTCCTATTTTTTTATAAATGACAAATCACAACAATACTTGGCAGAATAATCAGTAATGGAAATAAAGATTAGTTTAAACTGCCACTAGTAGTATGACTACTAGCTTATGGTGGGTCAAGTAAGCTTACGTATGTTAGTATTGATAACACAGAATTGATTGATTGATTGATTTTAAGTCACTCTTCTAATGTTATACATTACCAGTGTTTACCATCATTGCGTCTTTTTTCTAGAGCGGTCACTGTTCAGCAAAGTTACACGATCTGAGTTGAATTACTCAACTGCATTTCAAAGAACGCAATGAAAACACTTATTCCTGTTCTAATGGATTTTTGAAGACAAAAACCATAAATTCAACGCACATTTCTAGATAATTTAATTTGTTTAAGAATCCTGAGAGAGGCAGAAGAAATCTGTTTCAACGGGCACAAACAACATGAAGTCACCTCGGCCCTGCTGGGCAGAGAGGCAGGCCTTCACTTGGTTTAATGATAAGCGAGCCACATGGGGAGTGGTGGTGATGGTGGTGGAGGAGTCAGAGACAGGACGGCCCCTGGGGGCTTTGTTCTGGAGGTAAAGTCATGTATGAGGCATTTAGTGGCAACATCAGGTTCTTCACCACCTCGAGGCACAAAGTGTGGTTTCACTCTGGCAGTGAAGCAACAGAGGACATGTGAGGTGATCTCATTCAACTTCAGGCGGTTTCTAACTTGTTCCTAAATCAGTGATATAATCCAGTGTAAAGGCAAATAGGAACACATTGCACACACACACAGATTTAGTTGCTGCAAGAAGACACAAGTTCACAGTTTTATTTTGCTAATACAGTTAGATAATCAATTAGCTGGTTCCAGCTGCTCACAATGTTGTTCTATTTTATTTTTTTTATATTGTTGTCATTTAATATCCAAGGGTTAGCTGGACAAAACAAGTCATATAGAAAGCCATGTTCTGTGAGGCTGCACTTAAGACACAGTGGTGCTTAACGCTCACAACTACAATGCTATCTGGCTGATTGATTCACCATGGTCGCCATCTTAGTTTAGCATGCTAACATGTGCTAATTAGCACTAAACACAAAAGTACAGCTGAGGAGAACACCTAATTCAGTAGGCTTCATCCTCCTGGGATGATTCATGTTTGTAAAAAATATCACAACATAAATCCGATAGTTATTGAGATATTTCAGTCTAGACTTAAGCGGTGAACCGCCCAACTTTTGCATTGATCCATGCAGCTAAAGCTAGCTGGGACGAAACATGTGAAATATTCTCTGGTTGCAGCTTCTCAAAAGGTGGATATCTTTGGATTTATCTCAAGACGAATGGATCATACTGAAACAATAAGTCACAGAGCTTTATATTGATCGTAAAGCTACAGGTTATTACCATTTGTTTTGTATTAAGCAATCTGTACACACCTACCGTACACACACCCACACAACAGTTGGTTACATAATGACTTCAAGAACCACCCTGTCATTGGTTTCTTCACCTCAGTGTGGAGTAACACCTGATGACCCATCAAATGCCACAAGCTCAACACATACTGCAGTCCAAACACTGCTGAGCTGCAGCTCAGTTTGGGCTTCCTCTCGTCAGCTAATGCCTTTGACTCATTTGAATGTTCTATAGTAATCTTTTGTTCATAAAAAATGTCCAATGTCCAAGGCTATGCCTTGAAATGTCTTGTTTCAAAGTTCATTATTGGAACTTGACAAAACAATCTCACCTCAAGTTCCATTTAGTAGCGGTTCCAGAGCCTTCTACCATTTCACATGATCCTCATCAGCAGGCGGTCTGTGCCCAGAAGTCAAGGAAAACTTGAACGTCTCATCCATGTTGGCTTAACTGTCCCAAATCCCATCTATCAATACAAAAATAGTGTGATGTAATGAAAAGCTCCAGATCATCCGTTTAATGGACCCAACGACATTAGGTGTGCTTTCAAAAGGTGACGACAAATATTTCCATTTGAGAACCTGGAACAATGTCAAACAAGTTATTGATTTACGCAACTGATTATCTGTTGATCATTTTTCCGTCCATCAAACTAATCTGCTCCCTGTTTCAGCTCGAGTAGCTACAACACGTCCTGCTCATTTTGTCTCATGTTCCTATGAGATTAAAAACTCTACACTTGCATGCAATCTTAAGAGTAAATATCAACAGGCATCTGAGGTAATTAAGGCACACTGATTTTCCAAATACAGGTTATACCATATGTTATTTGGTGTTCACTTTATTGCCCAACAGCAGCCTGGCCGAGACAAAGAGGCCAATAAGGCCCTCAGGCTCAAGGGCATATTTGTTTAAAAGCACGCCTTCAATTGACAGCAGTAATTACAGCAGGTCGGACTTTGACACCTGCAACCTTTTGTGTACAACCTCACAAACCTGAACACAACTCCAGTTGCTGCCTTTGACGTGGGTGAGATACAGTACAAGAGAAACAGTAAATAACTTAGAAGAAAAGCCATGGAGCCTCTGCTTCTGAATAACCGCATAGCAAACAGAACTAGTCACATGTTGGACAAAAGTGGGAGAATCTCAGGTATGTGTTAACAGCCTGTGTGATAACATGCCCAGAGATAAAAGGCCACGTTTCATGGCCCCAAAATGAAAGCGCACAACAGATTTCACAAGAGGACAAAGTAGGACAAAATAGAAAAGGAGTACAGTTTCTTCAAATGCCACAAACTCCTCATTAAAAATATGTACAAGGCCGTGAAGATGTGCTGTTCTCCTGTGAGGTTTATTTCTGGCTGCTGGAGTTTTCTGTTTCACACAAGTGAAGATGTGATGCAAACTCATCAAGTCTAATGCTCATTTTGGCAGCAGTTTGCCATTAAGTAGATGACAGACCTACTTAGACAGATCTAGAGCTGGCATGACACCCCTTTACTCCACAAGTCATGACTCACATTGTCACACTTAAACTCAGCACATTTCTGCCTGAAATGCCACTCCGGTTTTTTTTAATCTCTGACATCTCTGGATCTGACATCACCATAAGAGCCGACATGTTTGCATCACACCACAGGCAGACTCATACATTTTTTGGGAAGTAATCGTCCCAAACATGTCTGCACAAGTGTAACTGACCTACAACTGTTAATGAGCTGGGGCAGAGAAGTGGGCAGTATATGATTAAAGTGAGTAAAATGCTAAATCTATAGCTTAGACATGGCCTGGGATTTTTAAGGGAATAGTTAAACTACTTGCCGAGAGTTAGATGAGGAGAAGAAAACATACACGTGTATTTCCCAAAATGTTGAGCTCTCTCACTCTAAATTCAGAACTTTCCGAACCGTCCTGAGCCAAATGTAGAAGCTGACTTCAACGTATCTGTGGTAGCAGTTCTGCTAAACATAAATGGAAAGAGAACAACGTTTTTTTTCATGTCTAGCCACTCAAATTACAGTTAATTTATAGTATTCCTTATTTTAGTGGGTCTGGAGCCTGCTGAGCCTCAGGTTGTTGGTAAAAAACAAACATCCCAAAAAGAATATTTTCCAACATCAACATATACCATGATATGGAAAATAAGAAATAACATTCATATTGAATTATTGTCCTGACCAATGTTAAACCTTGCCCCTGTGGGAAGGGATGCCACTCTAGAAGAGCCAGTTGGCACTAAATTATACATTTCTCCCACTGTTTTACACATGTGGTGACAATTAGACTCGGGTCATTAAACTCAGAGCTCTCAAACAGATTTTTCTTTTGTCTTAAGTTTGTTTACGTTCGTCCAGACAAAAGTGAGCAAAAACAATGGATCCAAACCATCTGTTGGACTGGTGGACGGACCGGGTACAACCACCCACAGAGATTTCACTTATACTAATGATGTGTTGCAGAGATAGAGATGACTTTCTCTGAATGTGTACAAAACACTTTATTCTAGATATATTTGAAGATAGTGTTGCGGATGAGACTGAATCAGGGGGCTGCAACCCATTATTTTACAATTTTTAGGTAATTCAGATAATTTGTTTTGTCAAAAACCCAAACGTGCAATGATGTAAGTTTTAAGAAACTTGGCCTGAAGCGTTCATCAATTATGGAGTATTCTTGGGGATAACTTCTTTCAATCGAATAATCAATATAGTTCCTGTGAATGACAGTGGGGAAACTTCAAAGACTCTTCAGACAAAATTAAGAATTGTTTCATTTAGAGCTGAAATTATGAGTCAATCAATCTGTCAATCAATCAACAAAATCACTTAAAACTAATCAACATTTTCTGATTTAGCCTCGAAAACATGAAGATTTAATCCTTTTTTTTTTTTTTTTTTCAACAAAAATGATACCAAAGTGATCTTTTCTGATTTCTCGACTGTTGGTGGGATAAAACAATGAATTTGAAGATTTCTCCTTCGTGGTTAATTTCATCATAGCGGTAAAATAATCAGCAGATTAATCATTAAATAAAAGATAATTAGTTCCAGCCCCAGCCAGTTTGTTTTGTCCAACCAATTATCAAAAACCCAAAATAGAGAAAGTTCTCACATTCAAATAGTTGAAACCAGCATTTCCTTTTCATAGGAAATTGATTAATCAATTATCAGTATTGTTTGGGATTCATTTTCATTTCAATCAAGTTATCAACACTGAGTTGCCTCGTCTTTTCAGTGCTACATATGGATTAGTTTGTAGACGTTTCAAGTTAAAAAAAAACATCATTAAAGACACAAAACAATCAGTTAAAACACCTTTACACACACACACACACACACACACGCGACCTGGAGTTGTGTTTTTCCGCTCACTCAGAGGAGGCTGTGAAGCCGCATGGCAGAGCCGCACGCTGCAAGTGTTAAGCCTGTGAAATAAAACTGTCCCGACTCTCGGCAGCACAATCCGTTCATAGTTGCAGCGCTGCAGACACAAAACGTCTGCAACATGACAAGCGACCGCTGACATGCTGCAGGAGTTTAGACCGGAGTGAACTCACCTTCGAGACGGTCATATGGTGCGAGAGGCGTCGGCAGGTGGTGGTTAGTTTTCCCTGGAGAGGACTGGGTGAAGAGCAGCGGTGGTGGAGCAGCCCGGGCGGAGACGAGTCGTGTTAAAACACCGGTGGTTGTTGCATGGTGGTCAGTGAAAAGTCATGATGACAGGCTCGACCTTGAGTGTCCCCACCACCCCCCACCCAGAAATATAGCTGACTGAATTGGCTCAAACCCAGAGCATGTGCCTCCTGAACACACCGCACCGTCACCATGAGGAAAAAAATAGAAAACAAGAGCTGGAGGAGGAGGAAGAGGAGGAGGAGGAGGGCGGAGGATGAGGAGAGATGAGAGCACAGGATGCGACGAGAGAGGAGGTCGAGGAGGGTGTGGCGAGGAAATCCAGGTTGATTACAAAATAAATTGTCTTTATTATATTTCTTGCATACATTGTTCCATGACTGTTTGTTTTAATATGTCAATGTTTAATGTGTTTTTGTGTCTTTAATGATTCCATAACGGTTTGTTTTAATCATGTGTATGTGAACTAAACTATTAGATCGACTCATTGTTTTAACAGAATACACGTGACTATTGTGTATCTTTAGCAGTTTCAGTAGTTGTTTTTTTTTAATCTCCACTGAACTACCTGTAAAATAATCTAAATTAGGGTTTAAAGGTGTTGTGACTTCCTCTGGGTTCATCTGTCATGTGGAGCCTGATGTGTGAGCTGTATTTGGATGGTGCTTGAAGGCAACAGGGTTTAGTTTATCCTCAGGGCCTCGACACAGGTGTAACTGGTGGTGGAATCTTAATGGAAGATAAACACAACATTCACTGTGAACATGCTAGAGATAGAGTGGGATACTTCTGTTATGATCGAATGCAGATTCTCAGCTCTCAGGTGAGAAAAAGTAGATGTTAAGCACATTGTCTTTTGCTTAAATACTGACTATTGGAGCCCTAATTATAGCAAAAAAAATAATCTTAAGTAAGGTATATGTTTACCCTTTTAACACAAACTTGTTTTAATCCATCTTGCATTCCTTATATAATATTTTAAAGAACACACATTTTGTCATTTAGTGAGTGGTGTGTTGTGCACATCTGTATTTCAGGGCGTTTGTCGCCTCCCAGTGTTGAAACACCGCCATCACAAGAGGAGTCATGACAGCAGGAGGAAGACGACTGCACAGCCAATCATTTGACTTATTACATCACAAAGAAGAGATGACAATAATCGGACAGTATTGATCCAGTTGGTGTGTGGCAAACAATAGTGTGTTGTGTTCGTTAGAGGAAAGAGGTGCATTTGAGTCTATGATCCTTTTGGTTAATTTTATTTACAACTAATTGGCTAACAATAATAATCAAGTATAAATAAATGAATGATAATAACTGCTGACTTGTCTTCATCAGGCTCCTTGTGTTCACATTAACACTAATAAACAATGAGAATGTACGTGCAGCAGGTCAAACATGCTAATATTCTTTCATTCATGAGACTCGTTACTTAAAACGATCGATAGTTATGAAGACGTGAAGCTGGTATGTAATGTGAAGGTGTTGCTCTTTACCTCAGTCACTAGGACTTAATGGAGACAGACTGCTGGCTGAAGGAGTGAAGCTCCAGCAGTCTGCCTCCTCATCTGGGCAGAGCCGTGTGGAAACACGCCACACAAGATGTGTTTTAGCTACATGAGAAGTCTTCAGACTTGTAGGCGTGGTTTACCCAGAACAAGTGTGAACTACGTGATCATCCTCCTCGTCCCCGAGAGGATTAGTGGGCGAATAGTTGAGCTGTTCCGACAAGTTGTCTGGCTAGAAAAGTTTAAAGACAAATGTCTTCTTAAACACAGTTGTGGGTTTGTGTCTGCAGCGTCCACATGTGCGTAAACATGAGCTTTCTATGACAAATGGAGCGAGAAACGTGTATTATTATAAACTTATATTTCTTAATTTGGGCTCCATTTATGTTCAAATGACTTGGTGTGAAAGATTCATTGGCATTTGGGGAATTAGAGGGTTAATCCCAACAATTCCTGTTAAAGACTTACTGTTTGGTCTTTTAGATTGTCCAAAACTTCGTATTTTAGGAGACTTTAAGGTGCCATCTGTTTTTCAGCAATTAAAGAACGATTGTATGAATAATTCTCAAGAACTGGAAGACTCTCAGAAATCCTCTTCTTAAGACAAGAAAGAAAAATGTCTGCATATGAAAGTGTCATATTGCAACAAAGCAGATAAATATGCAAGTTTATTCCATGTATTTTTTTTCTCAGTACTTTCTTTTCTACAAAAGCCACTTTGTATTTTTGATGACTGCTCTCATTTCTATTTTCATGTTTAGGAGGCGTGGAAATGAGAAATTGGGGAGAATTTCTTCTGGTTTACAGCGTTGACGTCGCCCAGTGAAGCACTTTAGACATTTTTATTGTAGGTTTATCTCTTTTTGTCGACCTAATTATTATGTCAACTTTTTTCTGCTGTCATCACATCCCGGAAATTGTCCCGAGGTCTTTACCAATTTTTGCCATAGTGTGTTTTGTAGCGAGGACATGACAATACCAGACAGATACTGGAACATAGGTAAACATATGCGATACGTATTGACATTTACACATGTTATTCAGCCCTATATTCAGACATAAATGATCCTGAAAAGACAAATACAAAAGTCTCATTGTGGATTTAGTAAAATTTAATTTATCTACAATTATCCCTCTGTTCAGGCATACAGACTGATAGATTCTTTATTCATTTCAATGTGGCTCATAAACTGATAAGTTACACAATATCATACAGAAGCTGGTTGCCAGTATTGGACAAAAAGTTGCAAAAATATCTTTTTTGTCTTTACATGTTTTCTGTCAGTGTTTTGCAGCATATTGAAGAGCGGTTGGATTGTGTCGTGAACGGGAACAACTCTGAGTGTTGAAATACTAGAATACTCGAAACGCGAATTAATTCGGGTGTGAAGATAAATTCGGGGTGCAGCGCACAGTGACACATTGCAGGTGACCCTAATGCTGCAGAAGCATCATACGTCATGTTTATGATATAATAATAATAATAATATCACATCCGTTTACAGTTGCATATTTGCTACATTTTTTTTTCAAGATGTCTTGTGTGTGAATATTAACCTAGTATTTATTCTTATGATTACAAACTATATGACAATACATGACAATAAACACAAGACTGGTAAAAATCCATCACAAACTGACGGTAAAAGTAGCAGAGATGAATGCACTGACGATGTTCAAATCTTTTTTAGTTGTCACCGAAAAGTCCAAATAACTAACATGTACATGTGATGTGACCAGAGGGTGAAGAAAAATGGAGCCAGCATGGCAGCTAGAGAGAGAAACTGCATCAATATATTAGTCCTATTCTTCAGTTTCTCAGGTGTGTTTCTGCAAAGTTTGCTTTTCTTGCCTGTTGGCAGACAAATATTCCCATCTCTCCTTTTCTTTTCTTTCAGTGTTTTGTCCTCTAGTCCTCGTCTTCATCCTCGTAATCGTCGTCCGTCTGGTCCCTGCCGTCGAGATCGTCTTCATCGTCCACCTGTAAGGAAAGTGTCACAGTCTAACTAAAGCAGAACACACACACAACATACAGCTGAGTGGGTCAGGACACAAAATGATCTCTTACTACTCAAGTCATCTCTAGTACCAACAACTACCACCACAGGTGACGGGTTAAACCGGGAGCAGAACTTTAGATTACTAAAAGCTTTAAAGTCTAGTTTTTGTCTTGATAGTCAAATGAATGAGTGAATATGGAAGACAGCCCATTGGTCATCAGGTAGACAAGAGCGCTGTTACACTTGAGCCGTTTGGTTCTCAGGTCCGTTTGCCCCGTCAGTATGGTTAGTTTCGGCTGGTGTGAAAGCTGTTAATCGGACCTCTTTGTGCTGCATGTAGCCAAATGTGCAGGGGGGTCATTTGGAGGCATTTGCACGGCTGGATCGAGCCTCTGCAACTTACAGTTCACCCATAACCTACAGCCTCTCTGTAGGTCTGCAAAGACGTCGAAGATCCGAAAAAAGCATAATTCCAGCTGTAGGCAGCCTCCGCAAACCTGTAGCAACACCAGTTCTTGTGTGTGATGGTACCAAAGCAGAGATAACATCTATCAAAAAAAGCTGGACTTGCTAATATTTGATTTTGGTGGATGTAGAGATGAGAGCAATGGCAGCTGGAGGCAACTGAACCTCATCAGAGTGAGGTGAGCTGCCTCTGCACTGTAATTATTAAATTAGAAATGATTGTCTTTCTCATAGCAGCAGCTTTTGTTTTGCACATTAATCCTTATGCTTGTTCCCACCTTTAATAAAAAAAAAGGGCTAATTCTAACAAAGATATCACTTTTTAAAGCAGTAATGAATACTATGTTAGATGTTGGGTTATTTAAAATGTTATTTCATTATTTTCTGTATTTTACCGTCTCTATGAAACCTCCATTCTCCACAAGTTTGGAGCCCTTATAAGGTGATGAGTTAGGACTCCTAATGTAAAAGTATAATTCTGAATGTCTACCGTCTCTCCCAGGTCTTTGAGTTTCAGTTTGAGGGCGTGGATCTTCTGGTCCTGGTCTGCAAGCAGCATCAGCAAGTCGTCCTGCTCCTTCTTGGACTCCTGGACCTCCGTTTGCAGCTTCACCTTCTCCGTCTGCAGGATGGCCACCGTGCTGGTGGCTGAAGCCAGCTGCTGTTCCAGCTCCGCCTGGCTCTCTGACAAACTCTCTGCCTCCTCCTGGAAACCAACGTAGGGGAGACGGAGAGGGCGGAGGAGGAAGCGACAGAATGATCCATAAATACAAATAATGGGAACTCACAGCCAAGTAGTGTGTAAGCACTGGTAGTAAATCAGGGTGAAGTGATGCTTCACATGCCGCTGAAGAGTTATTCTACAAACCTTGAGTCTCTGTGTCTCAGTCGACTGTGCTGCCAGTCTGCTCTCTAATTCTGCCATTTTGGCAGCGTCTAATGAGCCGTCACTGCTGGAGACTGCGTCCTGGGACTGAGAGAAACCAGTGGGAGGTCGATTAATTTAGTATCCATCAAGAAAAATGTGATATATTAGGCACAAAATATCATATGTGCTTGATATTTACCCCAGCTTCAGCTCTTGTGAGCAGTTCTTGTCTCTCTGTCTTCATCTGGTTGATTTCTGCCAACTGGGACTGGACCTGACTCCTCAGAGCCTCCAGCTCCTGCAACAAACAAAGCAACACTTGCAGAAATGTAATATATAAAACCATTACCTGAACATATGAAGTCTTAGGGTTACGTCTGGTGAAATTCAAGGAACAAGGGGAGTGACAGAAGGTCTAAAAGTATTAACAGGCAGACCAAGTATGTTGGTTTTTGTCTTCTCATGTGTTTTGTTGACAAGAAGAGAAATCCTCATCCTTTACACATATATTCATTGTAAATTAAAGGTGAAAGGAAAAATGTATGTATGATGAATCCTACCTTGAGCAGTTCTGTGTTGTCTGATCCTCCGGCTGAACCTTCTGCCGTCTCTGACTTCTACAAACATACATACATTAGTGATGCACTATAATGTCATTTTCACTGTGACAGGATTAAAGTAAAACTCTACATCCAGTTCAAATTGCAGGATTATATTCGGATTAAGGCTGCAACTAACGATCATTTTCACTGACGATTAATCTGATAATTATTTTTCTTATTCCTAAAATTGTGAACTGGGTCCATAAACGTTTACCAGAGCTGAAGGTCTTTAAATGTTTCAACAGACCAACAGCCCAAAACACAAAGATGTTCAATTTAAAATGAAGAAAGGTGATACTCATCGAAGAAGCCGAACAGTTTTGAGTTTTTGCTTAAAAAAGTGTCTTAAATGATTCATCAAAATCAAGTGAAAACACTTTTCTGTGGATTAATCGACCAACTATTGCAGCTCTAACTCAGCGAGTCTTTCAAACACCGGAGCCTCAAGTCTCCCAAGTGTTCCTCAACCAAATACAGCTGGGAGTTCTGTTGGAAGAATGCATTTGTTGTTTTAAGTAGTTTTGGTTCATCTGAAAACTGTAGTTGATGACTATTACTGTTATGTTGTCTGGCTGTTACCACGATAGTGAAGGTGTGGTTTGAAGTTCAGTGTATGTATTATTCATTCCATTATATTCTGGTGTTTGAACAGTGACCACCGTTGCTCCCCGGGGTGCCACGCCGTTGTGTGTCGTTTTTCCACCTCCACTTGAAGCTTACACAAACAAACGAACGCCGCACGTGGACGTCTACTCACCAGGGTGTCGATGAGTGCGTCTTTGTCCCCGAGTTGTGTCTGAAGGAGAGCGTGCTGCTTGCGTAGCTCCTCCACCTCCTCTCTGAGCTGTGAGAGCTCCTCCGTCTGCAGCCCGTTCACCTGAGAGGCGTTTCCCTGGCTGTTCGGCTGACTCTCCTTACCTGAAAGGATTAACACGCACTCAGTTAGGATGTGGGAATGTGATAGAAATGTTGATGTTACCCCCTCTACTAACATAGTTTTGAGCCATTAGGACAACACTTTACTCCTTATCTTAAACTCTTTATTTTGTGGACTCTGCTACATTCAGCACTAAGACAGAGAAACGAGCCACATAAGCCATCATATTTAAACTAATTTAAAGTTGGAGGTCTACGGGGATTGACTCGCTTTTGGAGCCAGCTGCAAGGGGCCATTCACCGATGAACTGCTGTTTTTGGCTTCAGTTTTCAGCACCGGACGTTGTCGCTGTCAGAAATGTTGAACTACTTCTTTAAAACCTCCTGTTGTTGCCTTGTGCACACTACGTTGTAAAACTGTATCTTGCGATGTCGCCCCATATCTCAGCAATGAAGCAGTAAAACGTATCAACAACAGGGAAGGTGGAGTTGTTAAAAATAAATAAATCACACAAATATAAATATATTACATACCTTGCCAAAATCACCATTGTTCATTCAACTAACAAACCAGACATAGAGGACACACAACACTCGTTATTAGTCACCCAATGAGGCGGACCCACCTATTTTCAGCTTGAGGATGTTGTACTGGTCCTTGTGCTGCTGGATCTGGGACAGCTGCTGGGTGACAGTAGTCTGCATCTGTTCACCCTGAGACGACATGGACGCCACCTGCTCCTTCAGCTCCTGGATCTGAGAATCCTGAAGATCGCACAATCACAATTTAAAAAAAGTCAACGGGAGAGAACATTAATATAAATAACTATATAATATATAAATAACATCAAAAACACAGAAATGAAAAACAAAGCACGTGTTGTTTACCTGTTCCCTTATCAGATCTTTATACTGAGTTACAATGTTGTCATGTTGCTCTAATGTCTTCTTCACCTCCTCTTCCTTCTTCTCCTCCTCATTGGATTTGTGAACCGCTTTAGTGATCACACCTGTTTCGAGTAGAAAACAACAATTCATGAAAACAACATTTAACTGACAATTTTACCATCACTGGATGTGGAAGATGGTCTCCGACTGACCCTCCAGTTCTTTGACCAGCTTGGTGAACTCGTGGTCGAACAGCATCTGCTCCGGAGACGGGAACACCGGCTGCGGCTTCTGAGCCGCCCGCGAGTACAGCTCATGTTTGGTGATGAAGCCCAGTTTCTCCACAAAGTTTTCCTTTCCGATCCGCTTCTCGATTAGCTGCTTTAGCTTCTCTCTGAGGAGACGACACGGCAGGTTTGTTAACAGTCACTGTTGGCCTGATCTTTCATTTGCTTTATCAAGTTAGAGCATTTAGATAGCTTTGGCTAACATAAGTACACTTCTAAAAAAACACTTATCCATGTTTTTTATACATTATTATACTATATGTGCACAATAATTGCATGACAAACACCTAGGGAAATATCGCTGACATAAAGTAGAGGAAAAAAAGAACAATCCTCGCGTGTAGCTGTCTTTCCTACACATCTTTCCTACACAACTTTATTTATATAGCCATTTTTTAAACTAAGTTACAAAGTGCTTTACGAGACAGAAATGCCGAACAAACAATGCTAACATTGAGCAAAAGAGCAACATAGAGAAAAGTACAATAAGTCAAACAAAACAATATAAAACTTAAGTGAAGAGAGGTTTTAAGAAGCGAAAACACTTATAAAAATATGTTTTTAAGAGGGATTTAAAATGTGTCATGTGCGCTTTCAGCAAAGTTGTCCCAGAGAGTGGTTGAATCCAAACTGATAGATAGATATACTGATAAATAATTTGTAACCGCGCTCTTGTTACAAAAGGAAGTCCTACACATTTAACAAGTCAGTTTCAACTGAAACTGTGTTCCCACTTGAAAGCTTCATTCCACATCCAGCGACTAACAACAACAATCTGTGGTACAACTGGGTTTTTAGACTAATAAGATAACAGCAGTTCATGTGGATGTGTTTATGAAGTTATTTTCAATATTTGTGTGAACCGACACTTACTTGGTGTAGTTTTCGAGCGAGTTGTCGTTGTAATAGATGCAGATGCCGAGTAGCAGTGCACACAAGCCCTGCACCAGCCTTTCATCCTCTCCCAGGTTCTCCGAGATCTGAGCAGTCAGCTGCAGGAGTCACACTGAGTTAAGGATTCATTCAACACCAGTCACTTTCACACTCAAAGAGCCCGTTTTTTTTAAAACCTGGAAGTGGAATACGTTGTTATACAGCACACGGCCGTCAATCTGAATAAAAGGATTTAACTGAATTCCTCAAAAAGTTATTAAAATGAAAATATAAGATTCGTCCAAAAGAAGTTAGATGAATATTGAGTAACAGTTTGTTCACCAAGCGATCACTAACTACAGACATTTACTGTAATGAAGTTGGTTGATGGCTGCTTCAAGGATACAAAAGGAACGTTTTCCTGATTGTGTAGAAAGTGCGTGACAGCGATGGGACAGTTGTTGATCCATGTACACAGCAGCATGAGGAGGCCCACCCTGGTCTGCACTTTACTGCCCTGTAGGGAAAAAAGGAAGAAAACAAATATCAACATGAGTCCAAATATGTAATATTCTAGAGAACCAAATGTGGGGAAGTTATGTACATTAAGGCACATGATCATAACCACGGTAGGAATAGCAAATAATATTTTAATTAATTATAATTCGAGTTCTGGTCATAGACTTTTAGATTAAGTCCAGATTGGGTCATAAAACATAGGCAGATAAAATGGCAACAAAAGTGCTTGAATATGAGTCGGTGTTAAAACGAGCATTCATTTTGTTGCCACATTTCTAACAAAAAGACAAATTTTCTTCCCATCCTGACATGTTGGTAGTAACACAAAGCATTTGATTTCCCAATCAACTAAAATACGGAAGTGGTTAAATAAACCAATCAACCCTTAATTGGGAGCACTTCAATCACATCAACCATTAGTAGTCAATAAGGTTATCACAAACAGAACAACAAGGACACGTGGGAAATGAAAGACTCAAGCGAAAACAAATTTATGGATTGGTTTAACTGGTCTCCTCCCAGTTGGACGTGACTGGAAATCCCTTCACATGACGGCGTCCAGAAGGTAACCTGTTGAGATGTCAGAGCCACCTCCGCTCTCTCCTCTTAACATCAAGGAGCAGGAGTGATATTCTGCGCTCCTCACCGTGTCTACAGTCTCATTTGTGAGGGCTTTACCATCAGGGCCACTTCTCCTTCTAACACCGTTTGATGTCCTGCTTTTACTTAAGACTCTGTCACTTCACCAAATGACATTTCATCATCAGTAGTTAGTTGGCTATGATCTCTGCTTTTTCCTACTGCCCGACTGTCAATGCATCAGACTCCTACATCAAGCCGCGGTGCTTCCCCCTTCAGTACTTGGCTCCTGGCTGAACTTGACAAAGTAACGTGGGTGCACAGGTCAGGGATCCAGTTTCTCTGATCCAGACTCGGTCACCTCACTTGAGACCGAGCTAGCCGAAAGCAAGGAGTTTGTCAACAGAGAGTGGGAAGTTTCACCAGGAAGGTGCACCGAAGTTCATGCATTTTAGCTGACTGACAAAGACTACCATCGAAGAATCCACAATGTGTGAGAAAGAGAAGAATCCAGGGGATGCATGGCGTGAGTAATGCAAACTGAGTAACTCCTAGGAACACTATAAAACGGACCCACAGTGAAGATTAAATAATCCTTGTACAATATAAACTATAGAAGCTTCTTGCGCCTGCACTGTGCATTCGTAAGCAGGTGCATGTTAAGAAAGAGAACCAGACAAACAAGAGTGGAGCTCTCTCACTCGGACAGGAAACTGCCCGAAAGCTGCTGCTGCAGCACACTTGCTGAACACACGGATGAGACCTTACAGCGCAGTAAACAAACCAACATCAGAGCTCAAAGCAGGTGTTAGGATGACAAAACCACAAAAAACAACAGCTACTGTGTCCCTTTTCTCTGCACCTCTCTTGTGTACTTCCCCACCAGTGAACACAGTGAGAGTCAACCTGTGGGGACAAGTGCCTCCCTATTGAGGAAGAATCTGGTCATGGCTATAAGTTAGGACGAAAGAGGTGTCAGTAAAGAGTTAAAAAAAAGGGCAGCAAGATCCCCAAACATGTGTGCCAACTAGACCTCGACTACAGACGCCAAGCCAAAAATAACCAGCATAGGTGCCGCCCAAACACTCACAACACACGTTACTTACCCGCCGGACGATCTTATCTCCCTGCAAAACCACAATAACGTGACACCGTTCTAGTCACTGTTGTTGACACTTCAGAATTAAATTTGCCAAAATAAAATTCTTCCTACCAAGGCACACATGACCTGTAATGATCTTCATTCTAGCAGCCAAGTGGCCCCACTATTGCCCTACCTGGGAGAGGATGTTGGTGCACTGCTGCAGCAGGGAGACGGGGGGCTTTCCCAGGCTGGTGGCCAGTTGGACCCTCAGCAGCTGCTCCTTCTGAGTGAGGTTGTCCTGCAGGGAGTGAGCCAAGGCCACAGCGGCACACCAGTTGGACAGAGAGTCAACTGAGAAGAGGCCTCCGCACAACAGCTGGCCCGCTGAGATGGAATTGGCTGAAAAAGGGAAAAGGAGTCAGTTAATGAATAGTTGTAAATATATAAAGCTGACAGCAGAATAAACAATAGTTTATCCATCTCGAAGTGTGTGTGGCGATGTGCATTGTGACAGGCCGAACTCCAAAATAACTATTAGAAGTCCACACTGTTGCCTTTCCATATAATACAAGTTTTTGGTGATTTACACTTAACTAGCAACGTGAAAACTGAGCTTTACAGTGACGATGCTGATGGATTCACTGCATTTTTCACCTTTACCTGTGAGCAAGATGCTTCTCCTACAACCACAAGTGCTGCTATTTTCTATCATGTATTTTGTTTTTTCCTGCATTACATTAAATATCAGCCTGTCAGTGTTTATAAATGTGTTAAGCAAAATCACTAATAACATAAAATAAAATGACTGCATGCTGCATTCAACCCGATCATGGCTGTCGGCGGCACGGAGGCATAAAAATAATCAAATTTACAGATATAATTAAAAGCAGGGACATCAATATTCTACAGTGGGAGGGAGATTTTTTTTAAATCACTAAAGTTTTACACCAAGGGATCATCTTTAGTACTAATCAAACTTAAACGTTGCTCTCAAAACGTGCTGTATAGAAAGCTGTATTCAAAACATGTGTTAACTTACTGGAGAACTGTTTTTTAAAAGAGACACACATGATGACTTATCAGGATGACTTCCAAATCAACTGATGATGCCACTTATAGGTTGTCGACTTGGTGTAACTGACCATCAATGGTGGAGGGCAGCAGCGTAGCCACAATCTCGCCCTGTCCTTTCTGGTTTTTGTACAGGAAACACTGGAAACAGTAGAGGACGGCACAGCGCAGCACAAATGGTTGTCTCTCATTCACCATGGACATGAGCAGCACCACGATGGCTGGTCTGTGGACAAAAGAAGGAGAGAGATCAGAGAGAAAGTTCGGTCGGTTTACCGTCGGATAGATATGGGGGGGGGGGTTCAATGTTTCGGTTCATTGGCTGCGTCTCACCTCGGTGGGTTTGAAGGAGCGTTGACAGACGCAAAGTAGTCCTGGTTCACCTGTGAGCCCCTGATCACCTCTGACACGGTGTTGATGGTCTGAAAAAAAAAAAAAAAGTGTCCAGATCACAAGCTTCAATGCAATAAGTCTCAAAGGGAGCCTTTGTCGTCGGGTAGAACTTTCTGTCATTACCTCAGTGAGGATATCAGCAGGCACACCTGTGGCCATGAGGATGGTGCACAGCTGCTGCAGCAGACCACACTGGTACATGGACTTCTGACAGCTGGCTGTAGCTCCAGGAGAGTTCACTGGTGACACCATCACTCGCACCAACTGGGAACAGAACATTGTGCGAGATTACAGCAAAACCACATTGTTCTTGCTTGTTCAATGTTGTAAATACTCTAAAGCAACGCTTCAGCGTGACTGTCCTGCGTTACCTGGAGCATGAGGTGGAGGTTGGTGACCTTCTGTGCGGACCAGCCAGAGTTGTCGTCACCAATTTCAAACCAGGGCTTCATTCTCTGAATGTAGGAGCCCTCCTTGAAGAAGTTCTGATTGGAGCTGTTGTTCTTGAGCAGGTTGAGCAGCAGTAGCAAACAGTCCTCCACCACAATACCTGCAAAGGGGGCAAAGGATCGGCATCAGAACAGATCTCACAAGAAAAATAATGTCCTATATTATTGGAAGAGAAGAAGAGGGATTGTATTTACATCTTTAGCGACAATTCTGTATTTAAGATTAGAAGATTCTCCTTTTACCTCCGTCGCTGCTGCCCTCTTCTGTGATGATATCGAGAAGACGCTCAAATGCGTTTTCAAATGCTACAATTTTCTGAATGGCAGCATTGCTTTTGGTCAACTGTTGAAGCAACAGCAAGCCCTGTTGGAGATAAAAACAGGTCGTCATGCATCCGACAAGAGCTGTACAACACTTGACGGGGGTTCAGACCAAAATCTGCTTTAAAACACGACAGGGGGCTGCGTCGATTGTGGGCGTATTGTTTATGGTGGAAATAAGATCTAGGAAGTCCAGTTTGAGTAACAAATCTGTGAGTTTGAAGGCTTCTCAAACGCCCAAACTCTGCACAGCCGTTTATACAACTATTGGCATAAAACATTTACAACTCCGGAAATTGCAATTACTTCATCTTTCGTTGCAACAAAGGAGAGGTAAACAGCACACATCTGATAATCACATTGCGAATGTGCGGTGCATGTTTATGATCGGTCAACACAGTGCCTTGCCGGATGAAGTCACATATCGCTGCACCACAAATTGAGCTGGAACGACTTTTTTGCCAGCCGACTGACTGACTGACCTCATCGACATGAATGAGAGGTCGGTGTTTTTTCACACCGTGCTAAAGTCGGCCTGAACGTGACAGCGGAGACGAGTACTCACATCGTTGCGAATTACTTCTCGAGAGTCTGCCAATAGGTCCATCAGTCTGGAAACACCTGAGAATGGAAATGAAAACAGCTGTTATAAAGAATTGGTTGACAGTAAAAAACCCAGACACTACGAAACAAGTCTGATCGGATGTGGAGAGGAGAAGCTCACCCATGGGGCTGACCAGAATGATACCCTGGACCTGGACACCCTGGTTCTTCAGGAGAACAGTCAGCAGCTTCACCCCGGGCCAACGTACATGGAAGTCAAACTCCTAACGATCACATCAATGGACAAAGACATCAGGCAGTTGTTTTTGACAAATATAACAACACAGAAGTCTTGCCACTGGAGCAGAAACAGTTCAGTACCTCCAACAGACTGAGAAGCAGAGTCACGTGTTCAGCATCCTGAACGAACTGCTCTGTGAACTGGGCTCCCAGGTCATCCGACTGCTTCTGGGCGGTCTCATCTGTGGAGGAAAATAAATATTACAGCACGGTTCTATATTGAGGGAACCCAGTTGGTTTGTTCACAGCAATCAGCCTGAGTTGGTAAGCAGTAGAAATTGGATCTGCAAACTTCTCAAAACCTTTTACCAGAGTCTTTATCCCTGGTGGTTTTCAGTTATTGAAAAATGACTTTATATCTGAAGCCATTGGAGAAATGTGCACGTGCTCAGGGTGATACTTGTGAACATGCCTTCTGGGAAAATAAAAGGGTGACACGCGGACGAAGGGACAGCTGCATGGAAGACTGTGGAAAACGCGCATCATGTGGGAAGAGCGGAGAGCTTCAATGTGACAAACACCACCACACCAAGTACACCCACCTAGTAATCCGACCACGACTTATAAGAGTAGCTGAACTTAAGCACGTGTTACTTACAATCCACAGAGCTCAAAACAAAAATGCGAGATACCACCACTGGAGAGGAATTATGATTTTTTTTGTAATTTCGGGAAAAAACAAACAAACAAACAGAACCAAACAAAACTAATCCATATAATTTCACCAGAAGAGTGCAAAAATAATCAAGGATAAAAATGTGAGTGAAACAAAGGAGCAACGAGAAATTACATACTAACAGACAAGAGGTTTAGGGATGTGAGGGTATTAGTGAAGCATTCACCACCCAAACAGCTGCCAGTCACTTGCCGACTGTTTTTAGTGAAGTTAGTTAAATAAGCAGGACTATAACTACGGCAGGGATAGCTTGGCTTCAGTACTGACCAGGCATGGAAGCATTCTTATGCTTCCCTGAAGCAGAGATAGGAGTTACTGCGTCTGCGAGGGGCAGGAGGGAGAGGGAGTTTCAAGCTTCACCCAAAAAGCTTGGCTGTCATTTCAACCACTGAAGAAGAGGAGAATCAGCCGACTGATTCATGTGAAGATATGACAACAACCAAAACACAGCCTAGAACATGATCAGCTATTTACAATCTGTGTACGGCACCAGGTGTAAACAACACAAGTACAGCGCTCTTTGTCCACAACCCAACCAAAAACAACGTATGATTTGTAAGTGCTGGGGGGGGGGGGGCATCATGCACAGTCAAAGAGTTTTACCTTCTGATTCATCTGTAGAGTTAAAACATGGAAGAGAAAAGAGAGACGAGAATTTTTACATAAAGCATTCATTATCAGTGTACAGAGGAGGGGAATTAAAAATAACTCGTTTACACATGCAAAACAATGGCTCAGTCACCATTCACAGTAGCCACATACATAGGAAGAATTATCTCAAACTAATTTAAGGTGAGTTTCATATATTTGTGCGTTTAATACCTTGCTCTTCCTCCTCATCATTGCAGAGGATGTTGTACATCGTGTCCAAAGCATAGCCAAGGATTTCAGAGTCAGACCTGTTAAGGGAGCAAGAAAACACAGTCAAACCAAAACACAAAGCTCTGTTTAGGACAACGTGACCAAAACAAAAACTACATCAACATACCTGTCAGTTTGCAGTATGTTAACCAAGTGATCCATTGCCTGTGTGCCAACTTCCATGCGATATTTCTACAAAAGATAAAAGGTGGGGAATGCAAGATTATTTGTAAAGCACCATTCAACAACAACGCAAGTGTTGCATACAAGAGATGTAAAAGAAACACAAGGCATTTTATAAAAGGCACTTAAAAAACTTTTATTCTCCTGTTTCATAGTAAAGCGTGGCTATGGAACAGTGCAAGATATGAATGAATATTACCAAATGGTATTTCATTAAGAAACTTTTAAGGAATTTTTTGGAGGTTTATTCTGGAAATGTTGTGCATTAAAATATGCTTTATAAACCAATAATAATAAGATAAATGATCCACTGTTGACAGGACAAGACATTTAAAAAAATAAAAAAAGGAATTTCAATCCGTGTTGACAAAGAAAAATAAGAATCCTTAACTCTGAATCATCTTTCTTTTACAATACAGGAAGCCAACACATCCGTGTCTGTGTTTTTGACCAACACTGACACCACTGCGTGTTAATGCGCAACCCTGTGCCTGATAAACCGCTGATTCATGCCTGATAAAGTCCTTACTCATGGTTGATGTGGCAGCCAGTAACAAAACTGTCCATGAACTGAACTGAGAGGCGGCTTGGCAGAGGTTTACGTGAATGATTAGTTCATTTTTAAATCAGCAGAGTTTGACCAAAGAGAGCTTCATCCATGACAGTGTGACAGAGGAGAAATTGTTCACAAATGTCCCAATAAATTAATGTTATACAGAGCAAGAGGAATTGAATTCCACTGCTATTTCCTCCTTTGTTGACAGCTACTCCTGTAAATTAAAAAAGTGAATACACTGAACACCTACTCAATAAAAAAGTACTAGAAGCATCACTGATGTGGCTAAACACAAACCCCTTCCTACACTCAGTTGCTATTTTTAAATAATAAAAAGCTGGCAAATTAGTATTTCTACTGCACCTGTTTCCAATAACTTGATCTTTATACTTTACTGTACCTTAGAGAGAGACTTGAGAGCCCGGACTGCATCTCTGCGGTCTTCTAGCAGCGTCGATGAGGCCACTCGGTCACACAACTTGTGGATCTGTTAATAGAAGAATCATTCTTTATTTGTTATGCCTCATATACATCCAAGAGAAGATATCTGTATTTACATGTCTTAATAGTTGATGGTCAGTGACTGTGATGTTCCCTTATATTTCAGAGGCATGGAGTACAGGGTATCGAGATTGACAGTATCCGTTAGCTGTAGACCTACATGACAGTACACAGCATTAATACGTCATCTTAATATGACACATTAACAAAACCTTTCAAAGGGTTTTATGTTCTCAGCAATGTTTGTTTCTCAACGTCAAGTGTTGAAATCACCCAATCTACTGAAACTACTCCTGAAACTAATCTACTCCTTGAAACCCACAACCCTAAATGTGTGGAAAAGATGGGTTTTCTTTTTCTTTCGTAACACATTGATACCTCTCAGTGGCTGAATGGATTGTTACCATTCAATGTGCATCTGAAACGTCCTCCTCCCTTCATTCGTTAGTGAAGATAACTCTCACAATGTTTATATCAAGAACATAGGAGACATAAGGATGGTGCCCTTGTGCTAAATAATGGGTGTGAATATTTAGCTTCTGTGTTGCCAGATGTTATTTTAAAATAAATATATTGTAGACAGCCGATACTCCTAAAAATCCTTATTGTCTGTCTTTCTTTCATTCATTACTAAACAGATAATCGTACAGAAAACAGCTGGTATGTCCAGACAACTGACAGATATGCTACGTTAGCTAATTAGCCTTCTGACTAGCTCGTTGCTCACATTTAGGGAGGCCCGAGCCTCACAACATTCATCCTGGATGTTTTACCGAGAGAGAAAAAATAACCTTCAGTGAAGGAACACACGTGTTTTATTGCTGACGTGTGCGTGGTCTCAGTTTGCTAGGTACACAGTGGTGGAAATGTTAGCTTAGCTGCAGTTAGCAGCAGCTAGCTAGCTGCAGTTAGCCGAAGCTAGCTAGCCGCACTGGTTTCCTACCGTCTCCGCTCCGGACGGCTGCGGCCCGGCTGCCTGCCCACCCATCACTCCTCTGAAGAAGTTCATCTCTACAGACGTCCTCTCGGTGGTAATCAAAGCGTCTCTCCTTCTGGATGAAACCCCGGACTCCCCCCTCACCGGTCCGTGTGATAACTATGTGAATAGAAAATGAAAACAACTACACAGTGATGTTTTTTTTGTTGTTGTACTGTGTGTATACACTGAACGGTCGACCCCGGAACACAAATGTGAGGGCGCTGCGCATGCGCGCAGACGTGGCGATACGTGGCTGATCAGCAGACGATTGAGTTCACTTATTTAAAGGGAAAGAAAGTCATTGATTAGTGTGTGTGTGTGGAAGATCATGCACCAAAACAAATACCAATTCATACACTTATCACTGTAAGAACTAGTATGTAACTGCAGCAGTGCAAGAATGATGCATAATAATGCAAAAGGAAAATACAGTGAAAGTACAGGTGTTTTATCCAGAAGTACTCAGTCAGTATATATTACACAACTCGAATATTATTACTGATGTATAAATATGTAGGCCTTTATAAGGCAGTGGGTGTCAGATCCTTAACTGAAGTAAAAGCTGACTGTTAATTAAAATACAGAAGCATTATAACCAAAATGTACTGAAAGTATCAAAAATACAAGTTGGTTTCTCATTTTGCATTATTCTGTTTTTACCACTTACATGCAAGAGCATTTTAATGTTGTAATTTGTCAATGTGGACCCCAGATTTTGTAGCTAGATCGATAGCTTGTTGGATTTTCTTTGCATACTGCTGACTAGATTAGTAGTAATCTATCATATCATATAAACACATCATATTTTTGTATGTAAAAAGTAACTAAGTACTGATAAAAGCATAAAAAAATGTAGGAAACATGACCACAGTGTCCTCAAAACTAGCTCCAGCCCTGGCCCCATCTGCTCTAATAACTTCACCAGTTACTCATTGGGCCGTTGAGCAGCTTGTACCCGTTTTGTCACTCACAGGGCCAACGCACTGGGTTGGGCTGAGACAGTTTCACACTTATGAAAAATAAGACGAGCTGATTCACGTACACATACAGAATATGTTCATGCTGTGATGCAATCCAGTGTGATTATATGATAATTGCATTATATACAGAGTGTGATACAACGCCCGAGTCAAAACACAAATGAATTAACTAAACAAATAAGGTGTCACCCCTTGTTTTAAAAGCTTCTTGGCACACAATGGACCTGATAACTTCAGCACCTCCGATTCTTCTTCTGATACAAAACACAGGTGAGACTGGTTTTAGCCTACATTCAACACATTTTTTGAATAGCACATTTCAAGAGAGATGCTTTTATCACTGACTCCTCCCTCGGATAGAGGGGCTGAAACCTGCAGTGAGTATAAATTCTACATATTTTGTAGGCCGACTCCAATATTTGTAGACTAAATATATAAAATGTATACATTTAATGTATACATATTGATACAGCATTTAGAGCTAGATACTAAATGTTAACATTCAAAACCTCTGAAAACTTGGTGTCAGGTCTTATTAGATATCTATGACTAAATATAATCAAAGTAAAGTTCAGAAAACACCCGTAGTTGCCCGCCTGAATTTGAATTCAAGAAATGTCCAAACAATGAAAATCTTCATCTGTAGAGTTCATCTGTATGGGCACATACCGACTATTATAGGTTATAGATAGCATCAGTGTAACACTTGCAAAATAAAAATCAGGTTATAACTAAAACTTCAGCTGTCAAACTTGCACCACAGCACAGCTCTTTTACTACAAAACTTACCAGGGGCGAGCTCATTAATGTGCACCAACAGCTTGTTATTTCAATTATCTCTGAAGAAGGAACCTGTAAACATGACAAACGGTATGAGTGGTGCTGATATCAGTAGTTTATTGTATGTTAAGTCCAACACATTCAAAATAGAGAAGAAAAAAAAAAAAAAAAACACAAAACTAAAAAAAAGATTCTCCACCTGCAACACTTTTGTACCAGCAACAAGTAAAGGGTAAACACCGTGAAATGAAGATGGCAGCCAACTGTTTACCACACCTGCTAAAGCCAAGAAGGTACTTCTAGTTCCATTCAAAAGGGACCGGAATGATTCACAATGAGGATCCACTCAAATTTATTTTCAGCCACGGGAAAATTGTTTTTTCTTTTGAAGATTCTTTAAAGGTTTGGTTTGGAAAATAGGTGGGAGGGTTAAAAACCTCGGTGAAAAAAGAGAACTATCAAACTGGAAGTTTATATCCTCAAACATTTTGCCACCATTACGATGTCAAAAAAAACCAAATTGGTCGGAAAGCATGATGGCTCTTCTTCGTAAAACCTCTTCCTTGACCATCGCTGTAAAAAGTATGATTGCTGTCAAGTGCTTTAGCTAAGCGATTACCTGACAAATAAACATTCGTGTAGAGGTACCAATCATAAAAACAGACGGTCAAAGAGCGGCAGCTTTCCTGTAATATTAGTTCAAAGACTGATGGTAACAAATAAAAAGGTCTCTATTGAAAACTAATCTCACATCTGAAAATATTTAATCTCAACTACAAAAAGGACAAGAGCCGAGCATTACTGTGGAAAACTACATTAAATATGCCATGTCTGTACATCAAATCTGGTTTTAACTGCAGGAAAGCAAATATGTCATGCGGATAACAAGATGAGCACTTCATGGTTGTTTTTCCACTGCCAGATGAGGAATTTAGAGTGTTCAAAATTACAGATTGTCCCAGAAATGTTGTAAATAGTGCAACACCACCAGCCAAGGAAGACCTCATTAGTAGATTTGTCCAGAAAACTGCTACATCGATTTCACTTCCCCTTTCAGTGCAAGATAACAAAACAATATGTTTTCACTTTTCAGCTGAAACCAGAAGGCCTTCCCTCTCTACCGAATGGTAAAAGAAAACTCATTCGAGGACAAGAGAGAGACGACCGGTGTGGCTTTCAAATCAGAGTTGCCTTGACTGGAAAAACTATAAGACCACAAATAAGCACAATGAATAATCAGCATATGAAAATACAAATGCATAAACGGCTAGAAAAGAGCACAATTATTTGCTTGTCGGTAGACCGGCACTACAGCCAGCCCACCAACACAGATCTTTACAAAATTGTTGCTGAGAAAAAGAACAGTCTGACAACTTGTGAGTCCAGAGATGAACCCAAGTGCTACCATGAGTCCCAAAAACTATGGTCAAACTAAAAGTATCAACAGAATCTGAGTCACACAGACATTTGTCCTTTCCAAAGCTTTGTTGTGTAGAGCCATGACTTGTTAAACCAAGAAGCAAGCATTTTCCCGCATAATCTTTAATGTACCTTTTGTTTCGGGGGGGGGGGGGGGGGTTGTTCTTCAGATACACCTCTTAACCATTTAACAACAGAACTGGAGGCGCCTATTGTCTCTACAAAACCCAGAACAGACACGATACAAAACAAATGTACAAAACTCACAGCAGATCATCTTAGGTAGTAAAACAGTATGGAAAAATGAAATATGCACCTGAAAAAAACAAACCTAAAACTTGTGAATACGGCAATATCTTTTTCCATCCGATCCCAAAAACAATAGTTCAAAATGAGCAGCTCAATAATAGGAGGCAGAGAGCCTCGAGCCGCTTTACTCTAGTAAGACTGGAAAAGGTGAAGTAGAAGGCACCACTCAGAGAAATGAAAACACAGAAAACAAAACATACAGTAAACTATGATTTCTGCTGTACATTTATTCTGTTACTCCGCACTTAAGAGAGGAAGGGAGGGAAGAGGGAGGGACGGTGTCGTCCATCCCAGTTTCGCGGTCTAGCTGACAAGGAAAACAAACGAAGAAAAACAAACTTGGAATCAAAAGAAAAAAAAAAAAAAAAAAAAAACTGAGCGAGCCGCCATCATTACCACCACTCTTCTATTGTTCAACTTTGTGGATCCTTTGTCCCGCCACGCATTTGGTGAAAGTCCAGGATTTTAGCTTTTTCTTTTTATTTGATTTATAAATGAGGAAAAATATAATGTAGATTTGCTCGTCATCTTGTCCATCCAGCAGTAATTGAAGCTCGTTTTGGGTCAAAAGTGTGAAAAGTACATTGGTCACAGCAGACAGGCTGTGAGCGAAGGCCTGCCCCGGAAAGTCGTATCGCTTCGAGACAAAACCAGTCTCTCCAGCTGCGTTCCGAGCGTGGACGTCAATGTAATACGAGAAAAGTACCCATTAGTGCATATTGATGAGTGCATTATGCAATTTTTAAGCAGTGGTCTCTCAAAAAGGAAAAAAGTAAAAGGCAAGCTTTTCCCCTGGAACTGCACAAATTTTGCATCTCACTCTTTTCCGACAGTAACGGGCAGAAAACTACCATATAAAATGTGCAATAGAGGGATTTCGTGAAGCAGCGCCCCAGTTAAGTCAAGGCATATAATCTCTTTTCCAAATGATGGGCTGTACTATCGTAGTTAAAAGTCTTATCAGTCCCTCCTAATGTGGCAGATTACTCCTGGTTGGTTCGCCTTTTTTCCACAAATTTACAAATTAAAGTTTGTGAATTCTTGAGAAACCCGAAAAGGACGCTCAGCTCACAACTAATAAGCGCATTTTTTTTTGTTTGCTTATTTTGTCTATTTCACAAACAAAAGGTTGACAGGCTGTGTCACATTCCAAAGCAAAAGAGGGAACAAAAAAATAAAAAAATAAAACATAAACCAATATATACGTTCATACATGAAGATTTCTTTTCGTTAACGAGAACGGTTGAAGATGAAGAACACGGTACTACTTCCACACTGCAGGTGGTGCTCTTCTCAGCGGCGCTGGGTCGTGAAGCGACCCTCTCCTTGGCCTCCAGAGCCTCTTCCGGAGCCCATGCCAGGTTTGGGGGCCATGCCGCCTCGAGGTGGTGGTCCCCTGCCGTCACGTTCTCGCATCATTCCGCTTCCCACGATGCCTCTCGACCCTCCGGGGCCTCGGTCGTTGCGCCTCATGTCCCGGCGCTCGTCTCCTCCACCGCGGGTCTCTCGCTCACGGACCGCCCTTGTCTTCTTCTCCTCCACATTCAGACGCACCTCTCCTCGAAACATGATGGGCTGCAGGGAGAAGAGCACGGTCAATTCGGGAGAAACTTGAGCACTGAATTATTGTCACAGATTGTCACAATAAAAAAGACAAAGTCTGGTTATTCACATATTAAATACCCAGGTTATTAAAGGGCATTTACTTTGAATATTGCTTTTCAATAGATTTCGTGAGAGTCAGGTACTTTTAAAGCTAGATTATTTTGTGAAGAAAATGTTATCATCTACAACTTAGACAAAATTAATCCACCTCATTCATAACAATGACACCAGTGAGTTTCTACCACAGCAGGGTTAAGATGAAATGCAGGTTTGTTTGTTTTTTTAACTCAATGCTATAGTTGGTCTGAACATAGCCTTATATGTGTATTACAACAAACAATGGCCTTAGGCACTTCCTGTGGGGTCCCCCCCCTCCCTCTACTGGGTCACATTGTAGACTAGTTGCAGAAAGGTGTCACCAAAACCACCACCAGATAAAAGTGGGTAATCGAATCTCAATACATGCCCCTTCTACCTTGGCCCCCAGGATTCTCTGCACAGGATCAGAGTCGTCAAAGACCACGAATCCAAAGTTGGGCAGCTTCCCACCAACGCCCTTGGTGTTGATCCGCAGCTCCACAACATTTCCATATGCTGCAAGAAAAAAAAAAAGGGAGTGTCATTTAACTAAAATGTATTCACATTAAAAAATAAAAACTGCGTTTACTAATTTTACATGCCATTGGAAAATGTATTAACGACGTGTTGCTTTTTGGAGGAAACGTACTCATGAAGAAGTCTTTGAGCTCGCTCTCATCAATGTCATGTGGGAGGTTGCCAACAAAAAGCTGGTGGCTGTCTGGGTATCGGACAATCCGCCTGCTGTCCATGTCTCCAGGTTCAGCATCTCCCCGGACACCTGCAGGTCCACAACAACACATCAGAGCCGCTCACATGCAGAATCTGCAGCAAAATCCAGGAAAGCTAAATTCCCCGTATCAAGAAAGTGAAACTCACACCACCCGTGAGACAACAACAACAACAACAACTCGAACAATATTCTCACAGAGTGATTGAAGAAAATCAAAAAAAGGATTATAGATTAATTGAGAAGTGACTTAAAGGGTCATGTTTACCTTTGTTAACAAAACTCAAGTGTGGTTTCCCTGTTTGTGACTCCGAAGACGCAACACCATCTAATAGTGACAGAGAGGTACAAGCCGTGAGAATATAACAAATGGAAAGCCCAGAAAAGAAGAAGTGAAACCCTTAATCTGGGGAGCGAGTGTTGGCATTACCAGGCCTGGGCCCCCGCGCAGTAAAGACCGGTCTGTCGCGTGTGCGCTGGTCTCTGGACCGAAGAGGTGCCGTCTGTGTCTCCGTCTTGCCGTCAACTCTGGGCTGTGTGGGGGAGGGGCGTCCCACAAAAAAAAAAAAAAAAAAAAAAAAAAAAAAAAGACCACATCAACCACACATTCTTTTCATCATCGCTTTTACATGGTGCTCCAGAGCATCAGTTTACATCACCCCACTTGAGCTAGTTGTGTGTTTTAGTCTCTAAAAAGGCACTTTGCTGCCGTTATAATAGCTTTGAGTAATCAAAAGACATAAAACAACAATCATTCCCCTTTTAATAGTTTAAATCATACATATGACATCTTGGTCAACAGAATTCAAACTGTAGGTTGAACTCTCTTCAGCCACTCTGTATTTCACTAGTCTGTATGTAAATGTGTGCCAACAACTTAAACCACTTAAGGCTGCCTCTGCTTTGCATTGTGTTGACCAACGTCTGTTAGAGGTCCTAATATACCTCAGCCTGTGATTGACCGTCTTCTCTAATCTCGGGTTTTTGCCAAAGTCCTTTGTCCTTTAAACAAGGTCTTATGTTTGACTATAGAGAGGTAGGGCTGGGCAATATGACCATATAGTATAAACCATGTGATGATAGAAATTTGCCAACCATCAGAGATTCTAATCATACCGTCCGTTTCTTTTGTTTAGGGACTCTGTTTGAAAAGTGCAAACCCTAATGGTCCAAAACTCACAACAGAAGAAGAGTTCTCCTCTCACAAACTTCCTCTATTGCTGCTGTTGACCATCATCTAATCCTCAATGCAATGCATGATTGAAATAAACACTGTGGTAGTTTCTTATATAGTGACCCATTTATAATGCGCTCAGAGATTTGATTTCATTAGAAAGATTCTCAATAGTAGGTTACCTGTGAGCTTGTAGCTTTAACAACATGGGGTGGTATTCCAGAGGAGGGGACGGTGCCGCTAGGAGGCAGGTTTTTACTAGTCACCGAGGCCCACGAGAACGTCTGTGAAGGATGCAGTGATCACGATTTACAACAAGAACTACTCAACACCGTACTCCAACATTAGTAGGGCATCTTTGGGCATGTTATTATTATTAGTGCTGTTAAATTGGATGATATAGTACTGGACTGTGCATCACAAAAGACTTTTGATAATTTATGCAACTTGAGATTCTAGTACTTAATAATTTATATCTTTTCATCATAATGTAAAATATTGAATAAAAATAAACTCGCTCAAGTTGCCCAACATCCATAATAAACAGCTTTTTATTAATTTAAAGTCTTTTTATTATATAAAGAGGTTAGACCAGCACTGCACCAGCCCGCTGTGACTTCTGGCGCTGCTGTTTGTGCTGGATGAAGTTAGGGACAGTCATTTTGGCTCTTTAGTTTAGACACACCAAGATCCAGTGAACTCTGACTGTTATGGCCCCTGATAACCATAGAGATACATCAGGCTTACCTTGGGAGGCTCCTGGGTGTTTGGTGGGGACTCCACAGGGGCCGGTGATGGTGCCTTCTCCTCCATCTCTTCCAGAACCTTCTCATCTACGTCAGGCTTTGTCTCCTCTGCTTTGGGCTCTGGTTCAGGCTCGGGCTCAGGCTCTGGAGCCGGCTCCTCCATCGGCTCCTCTACTCCATTACTATAGAACACAAATCTGCATGCGGTCACTTACACAGATACAATAAGTATAAAATGGAAAAATCCTTCATGCAAGATCTTCTTTTTTTTTCCTTCTAAAAATGATATGAGGTTTTTAGCATACGCGACAGGGTGAGGTTCATAATAAGTGGTGCTGTTGGGGCTTTCTTGGAGTGGCTCAGGGGATAGATGCCTCTCCTCTGGCTCCTCTTCAACTTCCTCCTCAGATTCTAAATTAGAAAAACAAAAACAATTCGGAAATTATTTGAATTATCACCCTCACATTTAACCATGTAAACATCAACTAAAAACTCAAATTAAAAAAAGAACCGTTTGGGATATTTGTTCAAATCTTACCTTCATCAAGCTCAGCTTCAGAGTCTCCAAAAACCTCATCCTCGTAACGGAAGATGTCATTGTGGACGTAGAACTTGTTTGCCACTGAACCCTAAGTCAAAGTTGTCATGCAAACAGTGTCCATTATAAAAATTACAGCCATTGACATTAAATTGAAGGACCATAAAATGTATTTTGCACACATTGGTGACTCAGATTATCTCTTATTTTTTGGAGTAATTTCACTATAGCAACAGTAACTCCAGGTACCAGCACTGTCCAACATTTCCATTTCCAGTCATTAAGCCAGAAATCTTTGCTATTGTTATTACCACTCAACCTCGATGTCTGTTAATAGTACTGGAGGGTAAAAGGGTACTCACTTCTGGAGCAAGCACGAACGTTTGCATAAACTTCCTCATGGGCTGACCGTTGTTCGACAGTTCTCCCAGGACCTGAACCACCACTCCATCGCTCAGTGTGGCATGGGCATCCACATGCCGGATCTTTGTGTGGCACTCACTGAACTGCAGGGACATGACCTTCTTGTGGATTTCCTAAGAGATGTAGAGACAAGTGGATAACCAGAAAAATAAATTAAGAGAAAAGTGGAGGACAAATTAGTCAAAATCAACATCCTTTTGTAAATCAACAGATATTCCCATGCTGTAAAATCGGATTCCCATTAATGTCAAATATTTGGCAGTTAGCAACAGTCTAAACTGTCATTACTCCGGTCAACCCCAAAAGCAGGGGGAAAAACGGCAGAAAGTTGTATACGATTTGACAATCCTGTCAACATTGTTTCTTCCTTTCTAAAATGGTGCCAATTATTTATTTTAATTAAAAAGGAATACTTATTTCTTCAACAAAGTGAATAATCTCGTACTATACACCCATTACACAGTGTTTGCAATGTGAATCTTCATTATTGGGCCATAGCACCTACCGCTTGCCCGTACACCGCTTCCGCCAGCTTCCCACTTGGGTCCAGTCCTCCATGAACATAGGAAGAATTCCTCCCATAAAACCTAACGGCACAACAATAGGAAGGTTACACAGCATGACCAAAACCTACAAATTTAGTGTCTTCCACATCACATTTTGGTAGTTACCTGTGCAGGAAATCTGGTGCCTTGTTTAAGAGTGTGTAATACTGCCTCACAAACTCCCGCCCTACAAGCAGGGGACTTGGCTTCTCCATCACCATTTCTTTGGTAAACAATATTAAGTGCTGAAACAGAAGATCAACAAGAAATTCATTGTAAAAATGAAATAGAGATGTAAAATACACACACACACACACACACACACACACACACACACACACACACACACACACACACACACACGGCAGTTTATAAAGGCATAATATTAAAAAAAAACAATGCAGTCCAACACTACAGCCTTGCGATCAACACTACATTCACAAAAAGGTAATTTAGTCTTTATTTGAATTATATAGTTTTTTTCCCCAGAAGACACATTGACAGGACTTTGGAGGCTGACATGTGTGGTTCTGGTGAATTGTATTGCATTGCATTATATTGGAGGAGGTCTCTAAGATTGTATCTTAATATCTTATTACTTGGAGTAACAAGACAATTTAAGTGCACCACATAATAACTACAGCCTAAAGAAATGACCATATAGTTGAAGCAACACTTCAAAATTCAACTTTCTTAAAGGTTAGTTTTGTTGCAAAGCTTTTGAACAGGACTGTAATAATTTAGCTAGGCATACCTAACTAGTTGGAGTGTAGGATATTATTCACGCTTAGAGTTAGTTAGACCGCCAACGTTATCTGAACGTTATCAGGCAATTTTATTAAGGAAGACCATTTTAGTTTTCATGAACGCTTGTTGTACCGCAGGTAAACAACAGTTGGGTTTGAGGAGCAAGTAACGTTACAGGAAGTACAAAGGTCAATCACATCTGCTTTTAAAGAACAAAGTTCTACTTTCTGTCTCATTAGGGCTATGTTTTATTAGATCCACATCAATCCTATTGCAGAAGCAAGACACTTGACTGTTAAGCTAGCTGGCTAACACACTAGCTAACACACAACTGCGCCATCACGTTCATCCAATGAGACAAAGAAGGAAACCGGGTGTACATAAAAAAAGGGAAGAGATTGATGCAGGTGTTCAAGTTTGGCAGCGGAGAGAACGAACTTTACTACAAATAAATCAAACTTTTAAACAATATATAGTACATCACATACGAGTCAAACACATGCGTGCATCCCTTTGTAGACAAGTGGCCTACTGTATGAGTTAGTTAGGCCTTTCATGTCCATGCTAACAACATTTTGCCATTTCTCACATTTGTCGCATGTATATTAGCCAAATGACATGACGGATTCATACTTTGTATTGTAGGTTCCTGTCCTAGAAATTGCGCGCCTACACTGTCAGCTAGGTCAACGTTTTCTAGAGTACAAAAACAACGGAAGTACTACAGACTGAACTACTGGTCTCTTTGCTGTCATCTCAAATGGCTAACGTTAGCCCGGCAAACAGGAAAGCAACGCGAAGCTTGCGACATGCTAGTTGGCTAGCTAACATTAGCTTAAGCTAACTTGTGGCGTCGTCGGTTTTTCTTCAGCCGGTTTATATATATTTTTTTATTTTGCAAGAGAAACATATTTCAAGAAACGCATCGTTATTGTCGATGAACACAGACAAAGTGACACATAACGAGACGTTACTTTGCTGTACTATCGCACAGACACAACTTGCACGCTGATTGCAAGCGGGGAAAACCACCAAGCCGACACAACGTTGAGGTGATAGCCATTGTAACTGCACCAATAAAGTATTGTCATACCAGTGAGGCTCAACAACTCGCATATACTACTCATTTATAATCAATTGAATCATATTGGATACAACTCGTAGGTAATATAAAAGTTGCCTCAAACTTTAAAATAAATGACCCCCAACTTACATCGACTGTCAAACCATCATCAATGAAACAAATTGAGTGCTATGCTAGCTCAAAGAAAACAAAGGAAAGGCAGATTTTACCAATTTAACTGACACTTGTGCTATTTAACTAAATATCGAGTGTGTGCTCTTTGTACAGTAGCGGGATGCCTAATTAGATGGCAACGTTGTGCGATTACTGTCTGTCTAGTCGTGGTTTAGACCAACGTTAGCTAGACAATGCGGCTAACGTTAGCTCGTACAGTCAACGTTAGCTTGTCAACCGTCTCATAGCGTTGCTTAGAGGAGGCTCACTTACCTTATGAAAGACCTATCTATGTAGACAGAATTATTTGTAATAAATATCAACGAGTAAACTGCTCTGAAATATCCCAGAGGTAATAGCGATATTTCCCTCGCTTCACTAACTAACAGTTTATGATCTCTGCTGTCCCAGAGATTGCAGATTTAAAGTGATAGGTTCTATTTATTGTTATACCCCTGCAATCTGGGGCAGGGAACCCCCATCACAAAGATTCAGCCAATGGGCTGTTTACACTAGGCACCATAAATTATGACGACAGACATATAACCACGCCCCCCGAACTTTCTACTAATGCTGTCCCAAAGAATATTTGACTGATAGATAGATGGATGGATAGATAGATAGATAGATAGATAGATAGATAGATAGATAGATAGATAGATAGATAGATAGATAGTTAGATAGTTAGGTGCAGGTAAGCCATCAAAATAGATTAAAAATATTAAATGTAAACAATGCACAATATATACAATGAAATTAAATAATATTAATTAACTAACTAAACAGTAGTGCAAAGTTTAAATTAACTAACGAAACAGTAGTGCAAAGATGTTTTAACCAACATCAAACAAACGACAGTGTAACAGAGTTATAGTCTTATAGACACTCGTGTTACTTTCATCGGAGCTTTATTTATGACTTCAAGACCATTCTCAAATAATTTTCTCTGTCTGCACTTTAACTGTCAGTTCTTGTTTTATCAATGGACTCTGTTGTTAAAAGAGCATGCTGAGCCAACCTAAACAAAAAAATAACAATAGGCATACAAATCCACATCAGCATGGGGAGAGAGAAAGAGAAAGGACACATAACCCACTAAGACCACACAAGGAAGTAGGCAACAACGTGACGTGTTATAAGTTGACAGTATTGAGATGGGGAGGGAGAGGGGGAATAAGCTGTTTCAATAATGGTGACCAAGAGTTTATCTGATGCTATTTTGGTGGATATTAGAAAGACAGCCTGAACAGTAAACCTGCTGCCCAATTGCCCTGTTTGCTATGCAGAAAATGTTGTATTAAACAAGAGTGCTTTGATGAAAATTTACATATATGCAAAGAAATGGTAATATTCCTGATGTTTTTAATAGCTTGTCACGTGTGTAGGCCCAGCTTTTACAAGTCTGGATATTGAGCGCCATCAAGTGGTCAAAAATAACTTACACTTTCGTTGACGTCATAGACTAAAACGTAGTAAAGCAGACCGTTCATTTGCACATCATTTTGTAAACAAAGTTTTAAAACGAAAGTACTCTCACAACATCCACTGAAATCAAAATAAATAAAATATATATACATTTTCTATTTCAGTTTGTTTTGCTGCTCTGATGAAGAGTAAAATATGATTTAATGATTCATTGTACCTCAACTCTTAACAATCCCACACTTTGTTGTGAGGATAAAAACACAACCTCGTGAAGTTGTGGTTTTTATCCTCACAACAACTGTTACAACATTTTAAAATGTGCAAAACACTCTCACGTGGCCCCCTTGGTTTCACAGACCTAAATGCATTGTTGACATGGCAACCGCTGACCCAAACACACAGGTTACGTAATGCTATAACTTTTACATTCATCTAACTAACTGTATTAAGCATTTTAAAGTAAATGCAACGCTTATTGGTCGTGATAAAGGGCTCAGAAGGCTTTAAAAAAGCTTTCAAAGAAAATTATTACTTTTGGGGAACAGAATTCTGATCATTAAGAATTAACAAAAAACAAGCGAATAAACTAAAAGATGTAAATGCAAACCGTTAATCCAAGTGCATATATATAAATTAACTCAAAGTATGTCAGAAATGATTTTTTTTTTTCCACAGAGGTGTTTTCCATCCTTTACTGCGACGCCATGACTTCTAATCTGAGTCCAGGACAAATGAAAAAGAGAGTTTTTTGGAGTTCGAGAACAAGATGGCTGTCCTGGGGCAAGAAAAGTATCTTTCTTCTTCCACATTAAAAACGGCATTTTAATGCGACCATCGGCGCCATGTAAATAGCTCATTAGGTAAATAACTCCAATAGCTCATTAGGCAACAACTTTAAACGCTTTAAAGGCATCGCTTTATAACGGAGGACATCGTTTTTTGAGACGGAATTGAAGATCGGAAAGTTTTCTTAACGGGTTGTTGAGAGTGAAAAGTAACTTACTTAAAGCTGACTATTAGGAGCATGATTTCATGTAATCGATTGTGACTTTTACACACAACGTAACCTTTAATGTTATCTTAGTTGTTTTACTAACTTTCCTAATCTGTCTGCTTGTGTTTTTTAGGCGTTTAACGTTTAGTATCTTTAAAGCGAATGCCCGAAATGTTTCAGCCGTTGTAAACATTTATCCGAAGTTTTAGCGTTTTTACATAACGGTTAACTTTTTGCTCACATGCGCCGCACACGCTAGATAAATAAAAAACAACCTAAGTGAACCATGACTTCATCCCGAGTCAGACCGCAGCAGTTACCGCAGAGCCAGACTGACAGGTCCCCGCACAGACTCGACCCAAGCGAAGGGATAGAGATGGAGAACATCCAGCATCAAGATCTGGGTCTCGGAGGAGTGATAGGCACCCCGTCCCCTCCGTCGAGACAAGCGTGGAGTCGGGACAACCCGGGTTTTGAGCCTGAGGACGAGATCATGGAAGCCGACTGGCCTCCAGCGAGTCCTGGGAGGAGGTCGGTGTCCACGGCCTCCAGCAGCAGCTGCAGCAGCGGCCTGGGCAGCTACACCGGAGCGGGCAGCAGCACCCAGATCCCCCGAGGAGGACTCTACCCGACCCCGACTGTGGATGCCCGGCAGCAGGACAGGCATGACCACCGCAGCTGTATGAAGCAGATACTCCAAAGGATCAGAAGTTAGTCACTTTACTTTATGCTCTGTAAACTTCATAGAATAGTGTGTATGCTTTTATAATAATTGATGAATATAATAATAAAATACAGTCATCAAACCAAATGGAGAGTTTATACGAAACACACATTATCCTGCCCAGAATAACAAATTCCAGTGATATAAAATAACAAATAATTATAAACATACCATGTAATTACAATCAAGTGAGAACAAACATGAGCTCTTTCATTAAAGTGTCCCTTTAGAAGTGATTTTTTAACAAAATCATAATCATTTTTCAACACATTTTCTGAGGTCTGTGGTCTCATATTTTATATATGTGTGAATCCCTGGTGTAGCATGCACTTCTGCTCTTTCTAGCTCCATAGTCTATAGATAATACTGTTTTACACAAATATTTATGTACTCATGTCTCCCTATACACTGTACAGTTCACGTTCATGTTGAATCACTGTTTTTTTTCTTTGCAGTTCTGTGGGGCACAGAGCTGATGGAGGACAGTGACAGCAGTCGAGAGAGGTACCTCAGGAACGTGCTGAGGGAGATGATTACATACATCACATTCCTCATCACTATTTGTATCTGTAAGTAACCACTATAAATACGGCTGTAAAATGACATGAGATTTATGAACACGGTTGGTCGGTATAGCCCACCTTCCAGTCATAAACTGTGTCCCAATTACACCGGAAAAATTGCAAAAGTAGGTATTCTCAAAACAGTTAGCATGCATATTAAATCAGATTGATTTTTAAAGTGGCAAAACATTTTAATAAATTGTTCATGGTGATGAACAGGAAGATCTCAGGTATCCAAAAACAAAGTATTAACCAGTATGTCACTCTGCACCCATTACATAATTTCTTGTTAGTTGAAGACAGTATGATTTATTGTATAGTAACTGAAATATGTGTACTATAAAAATGAATAACATACAGTATACACACACTGGGCGTTAGGACATGTGGTGTAAACATAGTTTCAGATGGTCACATTGTTTCAGGATCACGCCACCTATTATGTGGTTTTGGTGACATATCTATGAAGTAAAATATAAAGTAGTGCCCTAAAAGTTAGTCCAGGACTGAAGTGAATTGACAGTTGATCCAAGTGACTCAGAGAAAGCACTTATCCCAGCCTGGGCACCTTTCTTGTAGCTGAAAAGTTATTTTCCAAGCTCACAGCGTATGCTTAATGTTTTTGGCAGCTGAAAATCAGAACTCTGACACTCTTCAGGGGACTTAGATTTCAACAACAGCATCAATTTGAATGGTGCATTTTGGGATGGTCAAAAGGGTAATGGAAATCCCAAATTTAAGATGTGTGGGATGAGAAACTTGAGGTAACGTTTCTCTACTCTTTTTTTGCCAAACTATGGTTTAGGGTGGATCAGGAAATGATTTTTTGGCAGACTAGATTGAGGCACATTCTGCCAAGCAGAGCTTGACGATTAAACACAGTTTCCAGAGCTGCTTCCTACTGAATGCTACAGAGAATAGCAATGCATAGGTGAAACAAAATGTAAAAAGTTTAACTAAATGTTGAGTTTTTTGTGTCTTTGCATTGTCTTTCCAGATGTAAAGCGCACATTGATATACACAGAAAGCATTCACTCTCTGTTAATTCTTCTATTTGTATTCTGCAATGTAACAAGGGCTTGTAATGTAGCTAGTGCTAATATAACTTTCAGTAATGGTTATGTTATATTGTGATTTGCTGTGCAGTGACCTATGGGATGGTGAGTGCCAACATGTACTACTATACCAAAGTCATGTCTCAGCTTTTTTTGGACACACCGCTGTCTGCTGGGGACCCTTCCTCTTTTAGAAGCCTCTCAACCATGGACGATTTCTGGAAGGTAAAATGCAAAAGTTTTGTAAACTCAAATGTCTTCTATTTTAGATATCATTTGTATAATTGTGTTCCATCTTGAGAAAAGAAGCCCCTGCACATGTAGGTTGGATGCAAGTATATAAAGGAGCAGTTAAAGGTTTTAGAAAATACACATATTTGCTTTCTTGCTGCAAGTTAGATGAGAATTTGGATAACACTCTCACATTAGTCTTTTAAACATACGGCTACAACCAGCAGCCGGTAAGCTTAACTCAACATAAAGACTGGAAACGGGGAAACAGCTAGCCTGGTTCTGCACAGTTCTATTTCAGTAGAAATACGTTCCAGTGAAAATTCATATCAGAAGTAAAACAAGTGAAAGAAATATTGCTCTAGCATTGGAAAAAGGTGCAGCACCTGTAAACCTCAAACACATTAGTAAAGTCTGAGTGTAGTCAGATTATAGCAAAATCCTTGTACACATTATGTATACATGAAAAATCACCAACTGTGAACGATCAGAAGCTGAGCTTTGAACAATACACATTTGTTTCTTGATTTTTAATAATAAACACAATGTGTACTGTAGAAAGGTTGACAATGAAGGTATTTTTGGTAATAAACAACCTCAATAATATACCTACAGGGTATCTCTCATTTCTGAATGCCTCAGCCTGGCCTCTTCTCTGTCCTAATTCTGATCACTCCTACACGTATAGTTCACAGAGGGACCTTTCCTCAATGGCATGTACTGGGAGGTGTGGTACAACAACAAGAGCCTGCCAGAGAATCAGAGTCTCATCTACTACGAGAACCTCCTCCTTGGGGTGCCACGGCTCCGGCAAGTCAAAGTCCGAAACGAGTCCTGCTCCATCCACGAAGACCTTAGAGACGAGGTTCTGGACTGCTACAACATGTACACCCCAACCAACGAGGAGACGACCTCCTATGGCCCCAAGAATGGAACCGCGTAAGTCCATGCATTTAATTTGATATTGTTCAATTATATTATATTATCAGTTTTACAAGGAGGCTAGATCTGTAACAAAATGTCTACATCCTAAATCTTGTTTTTCGATTGTCTCTTAGGTGGATGTATACAGCAGAGAATGACATGAACGGGAGCGGTTATGTGGGCCACATATCTAAATATGGAGGTGGAGGATACTACCAAGACCTGTCTCGTACTAAAGAGGAGTCAGCAACCCAACTGCAGTTTCTCAAAGACCAGAAGTGGTTGGACAGAGGGACCAGAGCGGTGTTTCTCGACTTCTCTGTCTACAATGGGAACATCAACCTTTTCTGCATCGCCAGGTGGGAATCTTCAACCACATATTTACAATGTTATCTCTAGGTTTCAGATTTATTGACGTGCTATAGAATACAAAGAACATACAGTACAATATTGGCACCCGCTAGTTATGACATGCAACAAAAAATATTTTATCAGAACCTAATTTTACATCGAACATTTGGTTTATCCAACATTGAAAAAAAGACAAAAGGTTATGTTTGCAGCAGAAAATTTGCAGTTGAAACATTTAAAATAGTTGAAAAACTCATAGTGGGTATCGTCCTAGCCCCTTGATACACATAAATCAGTTGCTATTTTCTTAAATTTATTTTACAATTAATCTCAAGAAAAAATTCAATATCGAAAAATGGACATGACAATTTCCCGGAGTTGTCGTCTTCACATCGTTTCTTCTGTCTGACAAACATTTCTGAATCCAACGATATTCCATTTAAGAGAATATCAAACAGAGAAAAGGTACAAAACATTGGTGAATGTTTGGTATTTCTGTTTGATAACTGACTTAAATAATTCATTAATTATCAAAACTGCTGTCAAATTTCTGTCAGTTGACAAAAAAAATATTCAATAGCCATTACAGCCTGAAAAGGGAAGAAAATTGAATACTTCATCCTTGATCAATTTTGATTTACATCCCTGTGCTTTATATTTTAAATGTATGCATTTGTCAGGTTGTTGGTGGAGTTTCCTGCTACTGGCGGGGTGGTGACCTCCTGGCAGTTCCAAACAGTGCGTCTGATACGATATGTGTCCAGCTGGGACTACTTTGTGGGTCTGTGTGAGGTGGCATTCTGTCTGTTCATCCTCTACTACATGGTGGAGGAAGTGCTGGAGATCCGCATCCACCGCTTGCATTACTTCAAGAGCCTGTGGAACTGTCTGGATGTTCTCATTGTCGTGGTGTGTATCATAGTTATTCAAGTCATTTGATAATCATTTTAACAAGACCGACTGAGTTTGTTCTTTTCTCTGTCTGCTCTTTCTTCAGTTGAGTGTCGTTGCCATTATTATGAACATAACCAGAACAGCCATGGTTGGGAACCGTCTGAAAGGCTTGTTGGAGAACCACACTGCTCACCCTAGTTTTGAGCCTTTGGCCAACCTGCAGATCCAGTTCAATAACATGGCTGCAGTCATCGTCTTTTTTTCCTGGGTCAAGGTGCAAATATTTCCCCTTTGGTTCATAATCAGTCGTAAACCACCAGAGCGGAAGAACCCGAATACTGTACTGCCGATTAATCATTTCTCACATTCTTGTAGCTTTTTAAGTTCATCAACTTCAATAAGACCATGAGCCAGCTGTCCGGCACCATGTCTCGCTGTGCCAAGGACCTCGTGGGTTTTGCCATCATGTTCTTCATCATCTTCCTGGCGTATGCTCAACTAGCCTACCTGGTGTTTGGAACCCAAGTCAACGATTTCAGCACTTTCCAAGCCAGCATGTATGTAATTGAAAGTTGACTCCAAACTGTACAAAAACATCTGAAACAACTGTTGTTTTCCTGTTGTTAAAATTGTTTTCCGTTTGTGTAGATTTACCCAGTTCCGTATCATTCTGGGAGACTTTGAGTTCTCAGAAATAGAGGAAGCAAATCCAGTGCTTGGACCCATCTACTATATGACCTTTGTCTTCTTCATTTTCTTTATCCTCATGGTGAGTAGGGTGTAGTCACCTGTTGTGTTGAAGTTTGTTCATGTTGTTTACATACATCCCCTCCCTCACTAACACCTGTTCTCATCCTTTCTGTATAGAACATGTTCCTGGCCATCATCAATGACACATACTCCGAGGTGAAGGCCGACATGTCCCAGCAGAGGTCTGAGATGGAAATGACAGATCTCCTTAAGAAGGTATTGAACTACATGTATCATTCTTTTTGGCTTGGCAGATTAAATCCGTTAAATCAACAGTAGCAGCCATGGCAATGACAGAACCGCTCCAGAAGCTACTCCTTTGGGTCTGGTTGTATCTACTAACAATTACAGATGTTGGAAAGAGGTTATTAGAATATATATCAGAAAAGAAAAAGAACATTCGAACAATTTCTTCTGATGTGAGTCAAGCCTCAAGTTGACTACAGAATGTTTCAGGTAGCACACCAGAATGGTACCAAAGGTTGTCATCTGATCCTGAGAACATGTTTGCTAGTTTGTGTATTACTTTAAGCTGTGACTGATTTGTTTAGGTAAGTCCAAATGTAAGTTTCAGGATTCTTCTCTCTCAGGGCTGTAACAAAGCTTTGATGAAGTTGAGACTCAAGAAGACGGCAGTAGACGACATCTCCGACAGTTTGCGTCAGGCCGGGGGCAAACTCAACTTTAATGAACTCCGCCAGGATCTTAAAGGGTGAAGACAACTTCAACTACCGCTAAAAGCTATGAACTATTATGATATTATTTTAATACGACGTGTCCTGAGAGTGTTTTGATTGTTTTCTTTCCTCAGAAAGGGCCACACAGACGCAGAGATTCAGGCCATCTTTGCCAAGTATGATCACGATGGCGACCAGGAGCTGACGGAGCATGAACACCAACAAATGAGAGACGACCTGGAGAAAGAGAGAGTGAGTGACGATGCCAACAGCAACACATGGAAAAACACAACACACCTGCATGTATATGTCGCAAATCTACGCTCAGCAAAAACAACACTGCGGATGTTCAGTGTGTCTCTGCTCGCTTGCCAGGAGGACTTGGATCTGGAACGCAATTCGCTGACTAGACCCAGCAGCGGGCGGAGCTTTCCTCGCACACAGGAAGACTCGGAGGAAGACGATGATGAGGATAGCGGCCACAGCTCTCGCCGCCGCGGCAGCAGCTCGGGGGGTGTCTCCTATGAAGAGTTTCAAGTGTATGGAGCTTTTACTATTATGCCATAACTTACAAGCAGGTTAATTATGAATAAATACTGAACTATTACTTATGAATAATATAAATAATGGCATCAGTTTGAAAACATATGTTTATCTTCGAGGTATAGCCCTACCAATACTAGATTACTTTTTGAACCAATATTGATATTTGACTTTAAAAGGTCTGATAATAATATATTATATTATTTTATATATTATTTTATTTCCTTTTTAAACATAAACACATTTTGAGAAGGATTCCTACTGAGCAAGAAATTTAACAGCCTATACTTTACCAATTTAAACTTGTCAGTGGTCCATGGTAATCAAACTATGTAATAGATATTTTTCTTTTTCTAAATTACCTCAAATGTCCTGTATCCGTGATTCCATGTTGCTTATGGGCAATAATGTTGGCTCTACTTTGAGGTCCCCTCTTAGTCAAAACATCCCTGTTCATGTAATATTATAAAGGGAACTAACGTCTCTCTGTTTCTCAGGCTGGTGAGACGTGTGGACAGAATGGAGCATTCAATTGGCAGCATAGTGTCCAAAATAGATGCTGTGATCGTGAAGTTGGAAACCATGGAGAGAGCTGTACTCAAAAGGAGAGATGTGCTGGGCAGACTGCTGGACGGAGTCATGGAGGTGAGATACATCATTAATACAATTAACATAAATAAGCCATGTGCCATAATTAAGTTGGGCGTCGGCGAGAAATGTGAATACTGTCCTGCTGCAAGAACTGTATATGCAGATCTACATTAATCAGGTTACAACAGTGCACATTGTCAGATATCTTACGTGACCTGGTTTCTTATGTGCATGTAAACAAGCCGTACAACTTAATCCGTTGTTGTCTGTCAGGATGAGCGTCTGGGACGGGACACAGACGTCCACAGTGAGCTGATGGAGAGGCTAGTGAGGGAGGAACTGGAGCGCTGCGAGTCTGACGATATGGTCTCACAGGTCAGCCACACACAGCCTGTCACTCCTGTCGGCCCCCGGCCCCGCCCGTCCTCTTCCCTGTCCACCGACGGCCTCGACGTAAGCACAAACGGGAGCAGCCATGTGTGAGGACCAGGGCCCAGTGAAGAATATTCCACTCTGGCAAAAAACCTCTCTACTGGAAATATCCCTGCAGTGGTACAAGTAACCAAGATAATATTTCATGAGGTATTACAAAAGGAAGTGACAAAATCAAACGCACTTTACCTCCAATACTTTAATGCACTGAAAGTGAGTGAGGTTCTCCTGTGAGACATCTAAATGTATTCACTAAAGCTATTATCAAGTATTACTTTAACAGGATGATGAAAGGAAACATACAGATGTGGAAAGAGGTTGAAGAATAACAAAGGATTTACAGTAAAGTGTTGTATCACAGTATTAGATACAGTATTGGATATAATACACCAGCCTGCAGCCATACTCAGTTGTACTCTGAATACACAGCATATGATTTTAGTATTCTATGAGAAATATGCTCACCTGCTTTTGATTACTGTATCCACACATCTTAGCATTTACACAAATACCAAAAATGCATTTCTGTTAATTATGCTGATTATTGTTTTCATAATTTTAATACACAGTAGGTACAAGTGTGGCACACTCTGCCATATTTACTTATCCTCTGTACATCAATTAAGCTTCAAATTAAATAGCTTATCATTTTATGATACATATTGTAACTTAAAACAAACTTCGATTTGGAGTGCATCTAGTGTTCATGGGAAACCCATGCATTTATTATTTTCCTCTGTGCCTTACATTTTTTTACAATCTATTTCTTTTTGTAATCTGTCATGCCAAATAAAGTGTTATTAAAATATGCATTTGTTTTATTTGTTGCAGTTTCTCTGACTTGGATTACGATTCATTTTAAGTGACAAAAAACCATGAAACTAATTTTATAAAAAATGTTCTTCCTTTTCAAAAATGTTAACATTATTTATACCACATGCTTTATATGTTAAGGATAAGGTACTCATAAATGATAACATTAGATTATAGTAGTGCCAAATCAATATTGTTCTTTGATTTTCTTCAGACTACATCTGCAGTTTATTGAATGGAAATGTTCTTTAATCTTATGATCACATTTCCTTCCTTTCATATGCTAATTCATGCCCCAAGATACCGAAAACTAAGTAATGCAACAATTATAATATGACTGTAAATGTACACCAGAGGAATCCGTTGAAAAATGTGGCCTGGTCATGTACAAATACTGTACTAAACGATTAAAGTATTCAGTAACTTCAGTATTCAGATAATTCCCTAATAATCTGGAACTAATTAAGAAAGAAATGCAGACAACATGTTCTTATTTCAGTTACTATACTACCAAATGATATAGTTCTTTTTGTAAAACTTCCTTTGAAATTATTAGGAAATTACTGACCTGTAAAATAAAGCGTTGGCAAGTATTCAACCAACAATCACATACATTCAACAGAATAACTATAGGTCAACATTAAAACACCCTGCACTGAAAAAAACCCCAAAAAGAACAATTTTACATGAAAATGTTTATACATGTTCTCGAAATGCTGTATCGTAATATAAATAGGTGGTAATTTTATTATAGCTGGTGATTTTAATCAAACAAAGCTCAGATCTGTTTTACCTAGAGTCCACCAGCATTTCCATATCAGCAAATATTCCTGGCAGCTACAAAGACTTTGGACAATCAGACCATATTTCCCTGCTTCTGCTGCCTACACTCCCAGCTGAATAAACGGGCAAAACCATCAGAAAAAAACCCCCCAGTTTACAGACAGGCACATGTTCAGGGACACCGTCACCCAGGAAAACAACATCAATCTTAAGGAATATACATCCACGGTGACATCACATATCAGCAAATGTGTTGATGATGTGGTGATCAAAAAGACAACTAAATCTGTCCCCAACCAGAAAGCCTTGTTGAATAGAGAGGTGAGGACACTATCCAAAGCTGCTTTTTGTTCAGGTGACAACGAAGCCTAAAGCATCGCCGGGAACAAGATTGATTGGTATCAAAGAGGCAAAGGGGAGGCGTCAAGAGAGACCTCAACACCAACAACACTAAAGATATTTGGCAAGCGATCCAGAATGTTACAGGTTACAAAAGCAGTAGCAACCCCATCATGTGTGAGGTCTTTTATGCTGGCTTTGATCTCCTCAACAAAGAGTCAGCTGTCAAGTCTGCCCCGCCTACAAGCGGTCAGCCAGTCTGGACCCTTTACCAGTTTGCATACAGAGCCAGCAGATCCACAGAAGATGCCGTCTCCACTGCTCTCCAATTGGCCCTCACTCATCTTGAAAATAACAACACGTACATCAGAATGATGTTTGCTGATTTCAGCTTGGCATTCAAGACAATCTCCCATATGAAACCGTAAACTTAGCACCCTGCTGCCGCAATACATTACATTACATTCATTTAGCAGATGCTTTTATTTAGTGTCTATCTATACACCGTAGGCACAGCTACGGGAGCAATTTGGGGTTAAGTGTCTTGCTCAAGGACACATTGACATGCGACTAGTGGAGCCAGAGCTAGGGATCGAACCGCCGATCCATCGATTGAAGGACGGCCCTGCTCTCCACTTAGCCACAGTCACCAACAAAGAAGTATCAGCTGCCGTACCACCAGACTTCAGAGCGGCTTCATTCCTCAGGCTGAGAGACTCCTAAACTCATCCTCCACCTTCCACCTATAATATAGTTTTGAATTTTTGTGTTTTCTTCGCAAAATGGGACTACAAACTACATGCGCAACCCTGTGTTGCACAATGAGAATAAATGAAACCTTGAAATGTTAAATGTGGGCTATACATAGACATTTACTTTGGAACAATAGAAAAGTTTAACACATACAATCTATGAGATGTAATCTCCACAATCAGTTTATATCAAGTGTAATTTGAAAATTGTACAAAAGCTGTATAATCAAGACTACTCAGTTATAAAAGTACGGACTCAATTATTATTTAGTAAAAGTTAGTTTCTCAAAAAGCTTTCTGACAGAAAGCCCTTTCCATATGCATATGTCACGCATCAGAAAACGTTTGGGTTTATAAAACGACGTGATGAAGTAAAATACATTGTCAATTAGCTCCTAAAATGTTAACAATTTAGAGATGCATGGTTTACACCAAAGATGACAAAACGAAAGTTTGCGTTCAGGTTTGTATTTTAGCTGTACTGAATATCACACTATACAAATGCAAACCATAGACACACTCAAAGAAATAGTTTGACATTTTTGGGAAAATTTGCTTATTCACTTTGAGTTGGATGAGAAGATCAATACTCCCAGATCTAGATATGAGAGTGGTTTCAGTTGCAAAAAAAGCAAACAATGGTGTACTGTTCCTTTAAAGGTGAAGTTCTTGGCGAACAGCTATTGGCCTTGTTCATTGAAGACAAATATAAAAGATGCATAATCACACATTTAAGTGAATTTCTTGATGTAGCGGAGTTTCAGATAGGTGATGATGAGGAATATGAATGTCATAACGATCAGAGCCACATGATTCTCCCACAGTCCCCAGGTGGTGTGCTCTATTCCCAGGTAGTCCAGATACTGCTCTCCTGTACATCTGAAATAACAATCCCAACTGGTCACGTACACATTAAATATCAATATTTAAGCATATTTAATAAATGTTATTCAACTAGAATGATGCTTATGACTGTAACAATGTCCACTTTTAACATGAAACATGGTGGACTAGCTGATTGGTCCTAATTTGTCACAGGTGGTATAAACCGGTAACATATAACCAGAGCATATACAAAGCATGCAGGTCTACTCACATCAGGCCGACTGTGCTCACATTGCGGTTTGTGTTTCGGATCACAGCCTCGTCACAAAACTTCAAACCCACAAACTCACTGGCCTGCAAGGCCTAAGCAAAGACGACGTAATCAATAAAATGCTGAGCAGATCATAGTCAATATAGTAGATTTGACTCTAGACTGAGACTGTATGCTGATCTGTGTTGATCAATGGAAAAATGTGGCCATCAAATTATTAATTATCATTGTCCAAAAAATGTGTCTTTGGCAGTAGTTTTTGTTTCTCTCTCGCTATGTTTGTTATGCAGCAAAACACCAATGCTTGTACTGTATGTTAAAACCTACTAGGCAAATGAGATGTTGCTATAAATATTACTAGGCTATAGTATAGCGTATGCACAATCCAACATTTTTGTCAGTATTACAATATTACGTTGTCATTATCAGGTAGACTTTGCATGTGAACAGGGAGAAAGAAGTGAACGTAATATTTAAAGCCTGATAAATCAGGGCCAATATATAGACTGATATCAGCTCAATGCAGGTGCATCAGCATTTTGTTTTTGTTGAACAATAACTAACAAGACATGGGAGAACAGAAATTAGATAATTTACAAACAGTTTGTTAACCAGAGAGCTACTGCATGGAAATAGTGACACGGACTGAAAGCTCGGTAAAAGCCCAGCAAGTGGACTTTGAGTTAACATTAGTTTGTCAAATACTATCACAAGATGAAGAATTCATTTTAATATCATTACCAAAAATGTCTGTGTATATTATGTATAAGTATACCCGGTGAAGATGTGAAACGTCAAAGCTATATATATATATATATATATATATAAATAAATAAATAAATAAATGAATATATATATATATGAACTATAAACATTTAGTTCTTACTATTAGTTTTATTGCAGGTCTTCCTGTCAAAACCTCCATTTAAATGTGACTTACTGCTAAGCCGTAGCGAGGAATGCTAAAGTACCGCAACCAAGCCAGCCAGTAACTCATCCTGGGTAAGTTCACCAGGAGACCTGAGAAAATCTACAAACACAACACAAACTGAAGCTTTTTTTTCTCAGCTGACATTTTGACATCACTAAAGGAAAAGTTAAAAGCTGTAATTGTACTTGAAACCCACTTGTGTGCATACGTGTGTTTTTCTGTGTCTCTCACCATCATGAAGACAAAGGTGATGGTTATGTAGATGTTGGCGAGAGTCACGATGTTCTGGTCAGCTGAGATGGCCATGGTCAAGGCTATGGCTGTGTAACCCACCAGAGTCACGGTCAGCGTGAAGATGAAAAAGGGTGCAGCTGTGGATTTGAGCCCTGAGTGGACGGACAGACAGACGGAAACACACACACACACACACACACACACACACACACACACACACACACACTGAGGAAAATTCAACTCTTCTTTGTTTGGAGTCAAGAGGGAGAGGCACCTGGCGGAGATCTGCACTCTACTGAGAGCACTTTTCTAGTTTCTAGACTGAAATACAGAGCCATCTGCATTTAAATTCAGTATTCGATCAAGTTTCCACACATTAATTAGTTCATACATCTGTCAATCTTACCAATCATTAAGTAGGCAATACAGCTGAAGATAACAGAGGTGATGGTGATCAGAGTGATTTCAGACAGGATCTTAGAGAGGAAGTAGACAGACACTCTGTAGTAGCCACTGATGTACTCATGCCTGTCACAAGAAAACAAAAGCAGAAATTCCATCTCTACCCACTTATTCCAAGTCCCTGACAGAATACATACTAGAGGTCGACCAAATATTGGATTTTGAAAGGCTGATATTATAACTACAGTTTGGAGCAGGAGAAAGCTGATAATCGATTAATCTGTCCGATACCCCGGCCGTGGATTACACCGTTGGAATATGTTTTATTTACATTTGCAGATGGGCTGTTCTGTGGTTTATGACTGGCCAGGATTACTTCTGTTGCACGTCCCGTAACATTGAAAAATGCCACTCTTCCAAATCATTGATGTTCGCACACATTCTTGGGGGAAGGAGGATCCGAAAGTATGTAATTTATTTTCATGAATAGATAGTTACGTGGCATGACTATTTGGAAGAGAGAATGCCAAATATCTCAAACTATCTAAATAATAAATATCTAATACGTAATCTAAAGTCTGAGTGACCCCCCCCCCCCCCTCCCCCTTCCCTCTATTACATACACAAACAGTTTCCTCTCGGTGATGAAGAGCTCAGCTGCAGACACAGTGCTGAAACACTGGTTGACTGTGATGAAGAAGAGGACACCCATCCTGTTAGAACAGAAAAACAAAACTTGATCATTGAGTCTCTCTTAGGCAGTATTGCAACATTTTCATGTCATATTCCACAAATGCTATAGGTACTGGTTCCAGACAGAGAGAAAGAGCACACACATAATATTCACAGTATATTATCTAATGACAAAGGAAACAAAAGAAAGGGATTGAGGTTTTGTAAATAATGACTGGTGTTCTCCAAACAAACAAAAGAGAGCTGAAGCTCATTTATAACACAGTAGCCAGTGTGTGAGTGACAGCTTCTCCCACTTTGTTGCGAGTCTGCCCGTCACTGATATACCTTTGTTGTGTAACTTCAGACCCTGCCATTCTTTCCTTGTCCAGCAGTTGTCCAGAGTCTGTTCCTGCCAGTTTCCACCCCCTGATCAATCAAATCATCCTTCAAAATTCAAGACATTCTCGTGTCTGAAAGGTAAATATAAACCTACAGCCAGCAGCCTGTTAGCTTAGCTTAGCATAAAGACAGGAAACAGGGGGAAACTACTAGCCTGGCTCTGTCCAAGGTAACAAAGTCTGCCTACCAGCACCTCTAAAGCTCACTAATCAATATGTCATGTCTTGCTATATCTATCTATGTCTTCACAGTGTAGATATATAAAAGCAACACATTTTGGTTTTACAGGAGGTTATGGGCTGTACTATTTCTCAGTCGGGTGCAGTAACGTCCTGGGGTCCAGAAAATTGAATTTAAAATTCTGCTCGTAGTCTTAAATAAGTAAGTACCACAAAATCGAAATAGTTTCGATTGAGTTTAACTCTAATGAAACATGCTATGTAAATTAAAGAGTGTTGCCTATTACACTGACAAGAGTTAACTCTAAAGGGAGAGTTGGCTAGAGATTATGGTACTAAATGTGATGTAGTCCACATGTACATGCAGGGACTTAAAAGGGGACCGACTCCACTTTGGCCCTGCACCCAGTGAAAAGGAGGGAGGGCTGAATAACTTGAGACATTTAAGCCGCATACACTGGTGTCTACTATACTGCCTATGCTTTGACCATGAATATAATGACATTAAGTCCTTAATGTCCTTAATATGTATTTCACTGAACCATACACAGAAAAAAAAGAAAGAGGGAGACCATTGAGATTTATAATGTGCTTCACTGAGTTTTGGAGTACCAGGTTGTGCCCAATAAAACATTGTAAGAGGATTAGCCATGCAGGAACTGCTCTACCTTTCACACTTCCGTATTAAAAGCAAGTGGCTGAATTTAAAAACCTGAACAATTCTTCGGAAATATGTTGCAATAATCCCTATGCGCATACTATATACTATAGGCACCTAATTAACACAAATAATCAAAATAGCATTTCTGTGTGCACATTGTAACAGATGTGCAGATTATAATGGTAAGCAATAGCTGTAGATTGTGCATTATAAATAATAATTACAATAAAGATAATAAATGTATTAATATGGTACCTTTAAAAACAAAGTTTACAAAGTGCTTTGACAGACAAAGCAAGGCAAAGGGCGGGGCAATAAAATAAAAAGTTTCAACTGTCCTGGTAAACACATGATGTTTGGGCATGATGGTGGGTTTTATTGTTAGCTATGATATAATGTATTTTTTTATTATTATAGGATGACTGAAGTCAGGGTTTCCAAGTCCCCCCTTTCAAAAAACAAAAATAAAAATGTTTTAATGCCTCAAAGAAGCCAATTTTAAGTGTGCCGAGTCTTAAAATATATTAAATCAAGTGTTGAAGTGATAGTTTTTCAGATTACCGATGACCAGAAGAAATACGGAGGACATAACCTCGCTGTCCTCATTGGCAGCCCGTGGCCCTCTGTACAGTAAATACATTTGGATGGATGGAAACAGAGGATTTCCGAAGGACATGTGCAGTAGTTCAGCAGGTTTCTCACCTGTTCTGCATACCGCTCTGATCATCTTTGACCCCGAAGAAAATGACTCCAACAACGAGGGCGAGGAAAATGCTGACCCCCACCTGCACAGAAAAAACACAAGATAGCAACCAGGGTCAAAACCCAAACAATGCTAAGAACAGATTTATTGTCTGACCAATGGTTTTGGCTTGTGGCCTTCATTAAGGTCACCATACAACACTTTGCAAAGAACAAGATGATTATGAATGTTTTTCTTTCTTCTTTCATACTCATCCTGTTTTAATGTTCTTTGATAAGTGTTGCATGATGACTCTTATAAAGGTGTCATAGTAAAATTGTTAAAGTACTACGTTTTGCTGGAGTTTTGACAATTTACCTCCTTCATGCACATTGCAAGTAGATGAGGTTCCAGAAACACCCACATATAATGTCTATATACGTTCATTCAAGCAGTATCCTCTTTGACAGAAAAGCCAATGATTCTGGGGATCTGGGGTCAAGTAGACACCCTGCTCCTCCTCCACACAGCTCTAACCAGAACTGGTGGTGGGGGAGGATGATGGAAAACATTGAGAAAAGTGAAAGCGACACAAGTTTTAATCTTAACAATTTACAGATTATGATGGGACTAAGTGGTTCCCAGGGTGAAGGGATAAGCTAATAAGGTTGAGCCTTTTTCACCTCATTCCCCACAGCCCCTCATGTGAAAGCGGGGCAGTGGATCATGAAGGCATCATGTGATGAGTCCCGGACCAGGGCCAAGGGGCTTTGTCCAGATATGATATCAGTTCAGATCCTGGCCCAAAGAGGCAAGAGTGGGGTCGCAACAGTCACCAAAGCCGATTACGGCGCCCACACCACCGAGAGCCTCTCTTGTAGGATTATTTTGACTTATTTAGGGCCAATTAGCTGTTAATAATTCTTAATGTGAGGAGACTTCTGACAGCTTTTTGCCGCCATTGGGTGACTAATGAGAGCCTTAAGTCTCGACCCCTCTAAAGTGCCGTCTATGCATCCTGTTCCAAGATGATAACAGCACTGACATCGATTATGTTTGGAGTGTTTGAACAAAGTAAAAGTGATAGTGGCACAACATCATGTTTAAACCTTTAACGTTAAAACAGAAAACTGAGACGTTAATTAAATATTCATCCGTCAGAGCTCGAGACTTGGAGTCGCACTAAAGTCCCGAAAATGAGGACTTACTTGAGACGTGATGGCAAAAAGCTGAGGAGACTTTACCTCAGATCAATAAATCTAAAATAATTAAGTGTTGTGCATAGTGTTTGCCTTTTAGAGCATAAATTATTAAACTTGTAATGGAAGTAATCTACAACAATTCAGCAAGTGTGAGAAGCGAAGAATAATTTATCAAAGATGTGCCCTGTTATTTATTGTGTTACTCATATGAAATATGTCCATTGCAATAAAAACAACAGATGGCTTCAAGTTCATGACTGTGATATTCTTACCATTGATGATGAGTGTTGTGTTGTAGGTGAGTAATAGGGGTGTATACCTGGGCCACAGACGTCAGAGGGTTCAGCTTGAGGCTCTGGAAGATTCTCGTGAGAACCCAACGCAGCTGGTGGAAGAAGGAGCTGTTGTAGGTGACGGTGCGGGATGTTGCATATGAGATGCACTTCTTTTCCTGGATGATACTCTCCAGCTCAGCTCTTGTGTCGAAGGAGTAGCTGCTGTTCCTGTACTCCTCCACCAGGTTCTTCTGGATGCTCTGCCTGGAACTGATGAGCTCATCAATGTCCAAATCTGGCCATGCACAGGAGGAAAATGACAGATTTAAGAACTGAAAGTACTCTTCTAGAATAGACACTCAAGATCCCATAAAGCACTGGATTTAAAAAAAAATAATCATAGTGTGGACCTTCAATGTGAACTGGAGGAATATTTACCTTATAAAAGAGTCTGATGATGTGTGAGTGAAACATGTTGCTCTTCCACTTGCAAAAAATGTTCATTCATACAGTATATCTCAAGCAGGTTAGACTGTTGTAACGCTCTATTTCAAGTATATTATAGTAATGCTTCATGGTCCTTTTCGGCTCCTCGGTAGATTTCTAACTTGCTCACTGATTATGATCTGATCTGACCTTCGGGTCATCTAGCTGGGCCCAGAATTAGATCCAGGTCTGGTGAGGCTGCCTTCAGTTACCGTGGTCCTGCTCTCTGGATCAAGCTGCCTGATGACTCTAGGTCCATCACAACTGTGTCCACATTCAAAAGCAGTCTCAAAACGTACCTATTCTCCCAGGCCAATGGTTAAATGCTGTGTATGTGTATGTGTGTGTTTCTATTTTTGTATACTACTGTATTACTATATTAATCTTGATTATGCTGATATGAGCTCATGCTTGTATCTATATTCTTTTATTTAGTCCTTAAATATAAAGCACTTTGGGTTTACGTGTATGAAATATACTATATTAATATTATAGGCATTGCCTGTTTGACCAGCATCGGACTGAATTATACTTCTTGACTTTCTTGTCATATCCTGCTTTGAACTGTCAATTTTATTGCTCTGTTGAGTTTGTTTTATTCAATTTTAGCTTATTTCTATCTTCTATTTTTGCTCTTTTGATGTCTAATATATTTGTATTTGTATTCCTTGTGTTTCTTAGTATCTGACCTTAATGCCTTTTCTGTAAAGCACTTTCAATCAACTTTTTGAAATGTGCGATACAAATACCTTCAGAGCCATTGCCTTTGGTCATGGTTGTGGCGGTGGAGTCTCCATTAATAACATCCATAAAGAAGTCAGCCGGGTTGTTGTGGGGCTCACAGAGGTAGCCTGGAACACAGATCACAACGATTACTATCTAATATCAATACGTGTCCAGTGTTTTCTCAAGACTGATTTTTTTTTTTTTCCATTGTCGGATTTATTTATCGCCGTATAAGAATAAAGCTGCACAACCATCTACATTCATTTCCAGGTGACATTAAAAACATCAGGAACCGTACAAAGATGTTAGATGTTGTGGTGATAATAGTTTCCACGTACTCACCGATGTTGGTGAAATAGTCCAAAGCGTTTGGCGCAGGGCCATGGTAAACCATTTTACCACCAACCAGCAGAGTCAGAGTGTCAAACAGTTTGAAGATGGAGTATCGGGGTTGGTGGATGGACATAACTATTGTTCTTCCATGACTGGCCATTCTGAAAAGACACATAGTAAAAAAATATATTAATAGTAAATACAATAAAGATTCCTTCAAATTGCAAAAACACAACAACAAAAAACTCTTGCACACCTGCCTCCCTTTTAATTGAATTAATGTTAAAGAATAGTATAATTTTTTAACTGTAAACATTAATTCATTATAATTTAAGACCGTAAAAGTCAATAATAATTGCCACCCACGCTCAATACACTGAAGGTCTGTGACATTACCTTCTATTTAGAAAGAAAATCTAAGTTTTGTGGGAATAATTCACAATATAAGTGGGTGCAAGGTTTTTAGAAAACAAAAATCAATAAAGAAAATCTGTAACACCTGCACACTCACTCCATGTCATAAAAGTTTAATAATGATAACTTTTTGATCCCACTCGGATCTTTGTAAACCAAACACACATCTATACATCATATCTGCTTAATGATGGCAGGTGTGGTTCATCCAAAAAGCACAGGGTGATAAAACATCCAAAAAATTATTTTTGATATCAAACATATAATTTTATGAATACAACAGGTGTGTCTTTTTTTTTTTTTACTGAATGTGATTTGATCTAGCTAACTTTTCTTTTGAAGGGTGTTTCCATGATTTATTCTCTTTTCTTCCTCTAATTTTAAAGAATATTTTTTAACGTAGGTGACGTAGATTCTGATATATGGGGCGATTACAGATGTTTAAGTCCAAAGAGGCCGCTCTTTATTTGATTAAATATAAATTATCCTCCTAAATAAAACAGTAGCCATTAAAAGCTTGATTAAAACAAATATTTTCTTTCTAAGGGTAACTTTTGCTCTAACATAAGCCAAAAATGTGCTCTAAATAAGACTATAAGCCTTGAAAATGTATATTTAAAAGATGCATTGAAACTCGATATTCAGTTGATAGTGTCATAAAGTAACACACGTGTACATAGTTAAATTACATTGTATTGTATACAGGTGTAGTTTTGGGGAACAGACAAAGCTGGAGACTCTCTGAATATAACCTGCAGTAAAATCAGAAGAATGTCAGAGAAGCTTCTTTATTACCTTTTCAGCAACAGCAAGACAGAGTTAGCGGTGCTGGCGTCCAGTCCTGTGGTCGGTTCATCCAGAAAGAGAACTGAGGGATCCATAATCAGCTCCATGCCGATGCTTGTCCTCCTCTTTTCTCCTCCCGAGATCCCCCGTGTCATCTGTGTGCCCACCTGAGCAAAACACCCGCATACGTCTGTCATAACTCTCACCTGATGTCTTAAAAAAGAAGATAAGTAACTGTGTGAATATTTACCTTGGAGTCAGCCACTTTGGTGAGACCCAGTTCGCTAATGAGGTGATTGACTCGAGCCTCCTTCTCACTCTGCTGCACAGAACTGGGCAGCCGCAGTGCCGCAGAAAAACACAGATTCTCCCTCACAGTCAGGGTGCCCATTACCACATCTTCCTGTTAGAGGAGACAAGAGCTTGAGGTCAGAGGTCAGAGACGGGGAAGATCATTTGTTTCGTAGTCTAAATTTCCACAGAGTAATGCAGAGAATTGATGATCTAACAGTGTTTAGAAACTAGCAAACTCTGTAGTTAAAGCTGGTATAATCATTGTTTTTATATCAATCACCCAACTTTGTAGTTTTCCTCAGCTTCATGGAGCTTTTTATTGTCTTTCAGCTCATTGTTTTGGTTTTACAGCCCTTTACTGTTTAGTTTCACAGCAGCCAATTTGAGTGAAAAAGCCCTAATAAACACACTGTACACTTCCTGCTCAGCGTCAAACACCACACAGAGAAAGTTAGCAACAAGCTGTCAAACATAATGGACCATTTAGCAGCTGAAGAGATTGTCTCAGGAGTACGTGGAGACCAAACCATTGAGTGAATATCAGACTGAATATCAAAGTCGCCACAAAAATCTGTTCATGCAGGTTTTGGTAATCAAAATAATTCAGATGCACCTGAACCACATAGCCAGAGAGACACTTGAAGTTTGGAGGCTGTGGTGCTTTGTCAATGAGTACTTCTCCCAGGAGACCTGAAGGATCCTTTCTCGCAGCCAGAATATCCAAGAATCTTTCAACGAAAACAACCCCAAAAACAATACTTAATAAATACATCTACAGCAACAAATGCAAGTGACTCATTTGAATGTATTTTTTCTTGGAGATCAATGTGATACTCACGAAGACTTTCCACTTCCAGTAGGTCCAAGAATAGCGTTGAGGCCAGGTCTCATAATCCCACTGCAAGACAGTGACACAATTCAACATGGATGAATTAGTTGAAAGGCAAAGATCAGGGCATACTAAAAAGGTTTGCATTCATAATGCCAAATTTTCACTTTGAGTTTTATGATAAAGGATTGTGAGGAGTGAAAATAAGAAAGTAATTCTTGGACATGTGATGAAACACTTAAGTCACTTTCCTCTTCGCACTTTTTCTAAATAAATTTCCCTCCCTCATCCCAAATGAAATAATATCCATGAAAAGATTTTGCAGTTCTTACAGATGTCATAAACATCTTGAAAGCTGCACATAAACAACAAAAAATGATACTGTGGTGTAAAAAAATTTCAAAATAAAATCCTTTGACTTCAGAGAGAACAGTTACACAAAAGAGAGAAGAGAAAGAGTCAGCGATATAAAATGGAATTAAAAGACTTGAATAAAATCCAGGCAGTGGCTCACGTGACAGTGTTTAATTTGTTTCCCTGGCAGACTGCTCTTTAGTGCACCAGAGAGATTATATGCAAGAAACCATGCTTAATATCATTTAATTAACCCCGAGGCGGGAAAAGGCCTAAAAACTTGTGTGAAATGATTCATTCTTTCATGGGAAATGTCACTTGTATTTAATACCATCAGAAAGAAACCAATGTAAGAGTATATTCACTGTTGTTGTACTTTGGATTAGGACACAATGAGTCACACTGAATTGCAATGAAGAACCACTTCTGTTTTACATTAACACAGACTCCTAAATTAAAAATGTTTTGCGATAGTCAATGATATCTTTTGTCTCCTTTGCTGAGAAAATGCTTGTCATTAATCTGCAGCAAATTATTAGAGAAAGCAACAACTGATCAATGTGCCAGAGTGCAAAAACCTACAGATCTCTGTGAGCATTTGGGTCTTTGGGTCCGTTGCAGAATTTTAGTGTGTGAATGATAAGAAAGAAGAAAGAAGAGACAGATGCAACTGATAAAACACAAAACAAAGAAAACAAGATAAAGAAGGTGTACAATTTTTACAACTGACTTGAGGTTGAACAGTATTTCTCTGTGACTGGTTTTCCTTAAGAAGCCACTCCTATGCTGAAGTTTGTACTGGATGTTGTGGAAGCTCACGGTGGAGCCATACGGCAGCTTCTTCTGGTCCACGGCTGTGACCACCTTCGCCATCCCGCTGGTGCCGACATCTTCTGTCAATGCAATGTTGATGTGACAGCCTCTCTCCGTCATCCTGAGCAGCAAGTGCGTTACCTACTGGTGTGATGCAAAACAATATAGACACAGTGCAAAGTAAGGAATGCATCTCAGGGTTTCACACAGCAAATCTCACATGTACAGTATATGGCTGCTGTTAAATTGACCAAAAGATGTGATGTGTTAGGATCTCGGTGGCTTACAGTAACACCACAGCTCAAATAAATTCCTGGGGCAATTCCAGGTAAGCTTCCATAAATGATTACCAATGCACCAAACTAGTTTTTACCCTGTATTTATTTCAAAGGGTATGTTAAACTATTGTGTCAGTGTAAAATGTGCACATGCTCATAGATCAACCAGTGTACATTATGGTAATAATAATTTCAAACAAATGCCTCTCAAAATGAACAACACAGATTAAAGCAGTGACGTTGAGACACTTAAACGTATGCCTGTACAATTTTCCTTTCATGTAATTGTTTTAAGGACGCTGTGAAGTGACGTCCAGAAGGAATAGACGATAACTTGTCTTACTTAAATAGTTAACCGTATCAAATTGCCATCATTAATATCTAGCATCTTTAAATGTTAAATCCTCCGAGGAGATGTCATATCTGTGCCAAAGGAATTCAACAGCTCCCTTTAATTGAATGTATTAAATACTTTGGAGACGGACAGATCAGTAAAAAGAGACGGTAAAGAAAAAGCTACCAAAGAGATACACTGATGTTTAACAAAGAGCGGTCAAAGGCAGCGAGTTTAACCAGAAATAAAAACACAGTAAGCGCGTGTCCACGACTTCCGAATGGACTTCCTAGATCTCATATAGCTTCAAAAATAAAAACAGGCATAAATGAAAAACTATAATAAATAAAAACACACTGGTTCTTCTTCCTATTAATTTAAGTATCATCAGTGATGATGGAATTGAGTTATTCAACTATGTAGAATATGTCATGCTCAGAAGACATGGCTCCAATATAAAAGGGCTTAAAGCTAGGGCAGCAACTAATTTAAATGAAAAATGAAATGAAATATTATTTTCTATATCAACCAATTAGATTAACCTGTAAAATGTCACAAATAGTGAAAAATGACAAATCCAGCTGGTTAAATCAAAATGTTAAATGTCTTGTTTTGTCTGTCCAAAACCCAAAGAGTGTAATAGAATATCAAACAAATATACATCCAGGAAATTTCTATTTGAGAGGCTAAAAGATTATTTTTGTGTCGATCAATTAATTGATTCGTTGCAACTCTACTTAACACTAACACTGTACTGTTTTTTAGGAACCATTCCCTCTTTCTCCATCCTCAATTAGAGCTAGCTCAAATCGTGCCGTGTTCCCAGCCGTCTCTAACTTAGAAAAATGCACAGAGTCCGTGCGCACGCAGAAAATACGATTCTGTGTTCCAGCAGTAAACACAGAATCGTATTTTACATGAACATACAGACAGAATGTGCTCTGCTCACACAGTCTATAGTTCCATATTTACGAAGTTTTGTATAAAACATTACATATAACATATATATAACATATATATATATATCAACATGCGTTGAAATCGCGTCTTCATGTAGACCACTTATCAATGATAATATGATTATAATATGATTTTGGAGAAATATGTTTAAAATAACCAAAATCGCGTCTCTTTCAACCTACAACTGAACAAACCATCAATATTTTAAAACAAATTGGTGTTTTGTGACACGTTGATATTGTAACCGTAATTTAGCCGGTTGAAAATATATGTCTAAGACGTTCAGACCCCATTTCAACCCGTTTCCAACCAGAAATCAACGTTGAAATCCGGGTTAGTGCTCACTGGGTAGCAACCAATTCTTACAGAATCAAACTTTAAAACAATAATTTATCATCTGAAATCCTGGTGGTGTTGCAAAGAAATTAAAAGTTTAGTTGCAGTGACTTACCGGGCTGAGAGACTGTGAGAAGTCTGCTGGTATGGAGATCGTGCTGCAGCCTTCAGGAACGCTGCTGCTGCTGCTGACTGACAGAGCAGAGAGACTTTGTGCAGGCTCACTAATATCAGCTCATGACAGCAGGGACAGGTGCCTCACCATCCACCCACACACTCAGCAGAGGTCTGGCCAAGCGGCACAGCAGTTTAACTCTTTGTTCACCTGGAGCGAAGATAGTAGGGGACTGAAACTTTGCAAAGTTTGCATCAGATGACTTGTACTTGTTTTGTTAGATGTTAGTGCTGCATTCGACAACATTGGGGTGCATGTATCAAGATCAATCCCAGTTTGTACATGTAAACCAACAATCCTCCATACCTACCAAAGTTAGTCACAGAGTTCCACAAGGTTCTAAGCTCCAAGCATGTCTTTTAGGACATAAAAACCCGGAAGACCTGCAACTTCCTGCTGTTAATCTGGAAGACAAACAAGTACTCGGTACTGAAATCCTCCGCTACAAATGATCTAATGATACAGTTACTCTAGACGGCATTGCCGGACCCTTACCCGCATTTGATATAATAAAACATAATAGGATGGGCACCTGAGTGTATTGATCGGGCTGATTTTACATAAACACATCCTCCTTGTCTATACTTATGCATGTCTGAATCTGAAACAGTGAAGTCATTGACAGTTAATTAAGGTCACTGGAAATGCAGCCTAGGAAATAAGCCAGAGCCTTCAACTATCAAGCTCAAATCCTGTGGAACCAGAAGTTTCAGTTCAGGAGTCGAGGCAAGTCAACTATATTTGTATAAAGTTGACTTGCCTTGAAAAGATAGAAATACGAGTTTTATAATGTAAAAAGTGCAAACATTCAGGCATGTAACACAAGAGATAAACATTTTAAGGAAACCAGTATAGTAGTAAGTAAAAGTGAAATTTTTTATTTATTTATTTGTTTTAAAAAAAAAAGCCAAATACTCCCTGATATAGATGCACAGTTGAATTCAATTTAAAACAATTTAAAAACTAGAATTACCACCTTGCGGTTGTATGCCTCCGTTTACATGCATGTCTGTCCAAAATGTATCACTTCATCATTTTATGCTGTTATCGACATTTGTGTGAAACTGTCATAATTAGCATATCAATTGTTGAGTCATGGCAAAAAAATAAAAATAAAGAAGTTCATCCTTGAGTCTAAGTGGACGTTTGTGGCAAATTAGAAGAAATCTGCTCCCGGCGGTTCACAAGAATATCAGAGATGTATTTGGGCCCAGAGCCACAGAGAGATCTGTGAGTGACTGGAAGCCAGTGAAAGTATTTTAGTGACAATCATGAAATATTTCCTGAATAAAAATAGACAAGAAGTTAAATGCGTTTTTTATGTTAAGTTTTTAATTGAAGGGACACAAGCCATTCAGACCAGGAATACAGTACTGACAGAGTGTTGTTGAAACAGTCACATTTAGGTCCCAGATACAGGTCCACAGTTACAATGATTGTAATTAGAAGGCAGTGACGCTAAATACAGGAAATATAAACTGAGCGCACTGTGATAGATCACCTTAAAGATGGTTTGTAAGGAGAACGTGTTAATTATAAGTCCTTATAATATTTCAAGGTTTCATTCAATATGTGAATGAGTGGAAAAAAAAACAAAAAAAAAACAAAACAAAAAAAACAAAAAAAAAAAAACAGTATTTACAAAAACGTCTATAAATGGTGTTTGAGGAAAGAAAACTGATCGCTACAGAACATCTCACAGATAGAACAAGGATGATAAATATGAAGTGTTGCATTTCTCTAGCTTCATAAACCACAAAACAAAAACAACAGTCCAGTCGATCACAGTTGATGGTTTAAGTCTGCATCCACGATCACGAGGTCCGCTAACACTACTGATACAGCTTAACGACTTCTACACCCAGCAGGGGGTTGATTGATATTTCTTAGTCATGGAGCGCATTTAAGCAAACATTCACATCGTCAAACATGGCTCCTAGCTGAACAATTCTTTAGTGTTGCATTAAATGTGCTTTGATCTTTCTGAGTGACACATTAATGGTGTAAATGAGGACTTACCGATTGTAAACAAGTTACAATCTAAATGGTGTAGCTTTACACAGTATAAACACCCAAGTAAAGTCCTGTGTTTGTGACATTTTCTGATATGAGAGGAGTTGTTACTTAACGAGAACTATCAGTTTTCCAGATGTACATAAATAGAATTATTTACAAAACATATACTGTACATTTCTTTACTCTGAACACTTCCTCCAACACCTGTTTCAAACCAGTACAGATATTAACACTCATACAAGCTCATACAGCAACAAACATGAATATCTTGTAGCAGCCACTCAAACGCTTTTTTGAATTTAAATAGCATTGAAGCAACTTCATTCACACTAATTCACAGAACATTCACGGTTGATTTCTCCCAAACCATCAAGACGTCAACATTGCTTTTGGCGCCTCAGTAAGTATAAGTACCTGGAAAACAATAAGTGCATTGTTTATGTGGAAGTCTTTAGAAGAGGAGATGTGTCATGAAGAGAATACTTGGATGCTTTGACCCAAAATGACGGTCAGGAAACTGAATTAACACTCAGTGATGAAAACCTTGATCCGACATATGTTGGTCATGTTGCTTAGTTGTTTCTGAAGTCGTGACGTTTTTTTAATGTACATTTAAAAAAGGTGCAGTGTGGAGGATTTAGCTCGTCTAGCAGTCTGGTTTGCCAAACACAAATGGCGCTATGTGGAGCCAGCGTTTGATTTGGTTTCACAACAATGCTTAGGTTCAGGTGTTTATATATAAAACACGCTTATTAATATCGTAACCCATTTCTGCCAATAGATCCCCTTAAAATGCTACACACTGTTCCTTTAAGTAGATTTTGAATTCTCATACAAGGGTTCAATTAATTCCAATCAGTTGAGAAATGATCAATTACTGTACTATGAGAGGATGAGACTACATGTCTCACCCTCAAGACTGAGAAATCCAGAGACTGCAGGCGTCAAACGACGGTCAAATCTAGATGCAACGTATCAACGTTAATTAACCATGAAAGTAAAACTTGGGCAATACAGCTAAATAGATAACGGTCTTAAAACATTATGAAAAGTAGAGCAGGGTAGTGATGTCTTCATGAACTTCTCTTGTAAGTTTCTTCACCATGAATACATGTAGGTGCAGACTAAGGGCCGAGTGCCACGGCGTTCACAGTGTGTGTGTGTGTGTGTGTGTTAGAGAAGGTTGATTGTGGACTACAACACACAATGTTCCCGTTTGTTATTAATAACTTCATCTACCTCTACCCGGGACACCTTCCATTAAAACCAATATAAAACTGTGCAGCATTTGATTGTTGATTTAGAATTTAAATCTCATATAGTCAATATCATGAATGAAGCTTTAAAAGCGTCGAACTATTCGGAGCAGCCCAACCTGTCTTCCATTCAAACACCTCACAGCTTGTAGCACTTATACGGTCATTGGCTTGCTAGTAGATAAAATAATTTATAAAGAGAGGATATTTTTTAATTTAGTGCACATCATGAATCCACTGCCTGCTACTACATGGAGGCTAACACACATCACGATGCTCTAAATAACATGTTGTAACCTTTAGGTATTGCTGTTCGGGCAAACCACACTCTTTTTTTAATGTTTCCACAAGGGCACTGTTCCCCCCCCCCCCGATTGTATTGCACAAATTAATTCGGTCACAAACCACAACATTTACGTCCCCCGCCGTGCTGATGACTACGCCCAGCGGCCGCTGGACACGACACTTCTGCTGAAGGAGAAACTCATGTCCGAGCTCTTGTGCTTTCCCCAAGCACCAAAGGGCACTACGATGATTGTGCTGTTGTCCTCTGCGCCGTACTGAAGAGACTAAAAGAGAAAAAGGAAACCACATTTCAGCAGGCCTGTGAACGTAGCAGTGCAGCATGTGTACAAAACTACAACTCCTCAAGCCACGTTCACGTGTCTTGCTTGCCCGCCTGACGATTAAAGTGAAGTGGGTTCGCTCTGAAGTCACCAACAACTTAGGCTCAGGCGCACTTAAAGGGGGGCGGACCATAAATGTGGATCAGCTATTCTCATTTTAGGGACCAGCCGCTTCTCCGAGTTTCTGGTGGAGCCAAAGTGCGACACCTGGTGGTAAGATAATAAACACTGGTTTCACTACGGGCACATTAAAAGCAAAGCGTGAACGTCTCACCTGGTCAGATATTCTCTGAGCAGCCTCCTTGGGGTCGTGGCACTGGTTGATTACGTTGCAGATCTCCTGACTGTTCATGATGAAGTTAATGCCGTCTGTGGTCAGCGCCAGGAACGCGTCATGGGCATGGTGCAACTGAGGAAAGGCCAGACAATATTTAGAAAAAAAAAAAAAAAAAAAAAAAAAAAAACCCTCAAAAGCTTAGGGGTGAGTTTAAATCCTAAAATAAGACCTCATTTATAGCTAGACTGTGTCTTTACAGACATATTTACACATTGAGACACATCGGTGGTTATTCAGGTTGGCAGACAAGAGGGCAGCAATAAAGAATGTATCCAGATGTGCAATATTCATTGTAATATTTACATCATCACATTTAAGACGGAGGTCAAATGTGCACATAAATGTGGAGATGCAGGTTATGATAATTACACTGAGCATATTTGTACCACAAGTCTGTGTTGTCATTATGTTATTGTACCTACATTATTAACAACAAAAAGATTCAATGTACTTTGCGTTGAGAAGCTGAAGAACTTCTTCTGTATAAATTACCTTAAAACGCCCAGTGTACAAATAACAAATATCAAACATTTTGACTAAACACACTAGTATAAAACCTACCGATATTCTCTTGGTTTCAGGCTCGGCTATGACTCCCGTGCTCTTCAGGTCGAAGTCTCCGATGCTGCGCGTCATCGCCAACCTGCCGTTGACGTTTGGCTGCCCCAGACTGTTCCAGGTGATAAAACCTCCACTTCTCTTCACCCTTGAGGGAGAAAGGCACATGAAGAATGGCTTCAGTTGACAGAAGCAATTATTTTTTCAATAAAAAGTAACCATATCCTTCTCCAAAACTTAATAATGGTAAACGATTAACAGAGAATACGCACATAATAAAGCCGTAATACTTTACTGTTGATCTTATGCCACCATCTCTGATGTTCTTTGCCTAAACTGACCAACGTGGCATCACCCCCCCACAGCTTCGTACCTCTCTTTCTCATCCTTCCTCTCAGGAGTGTGGTCGGCAGTGAGTTTAAGGGCCTTTCCCTTGCGGCACAGCATGGCACGGCTATCGCCCACGCTGCCCACCACCAGCTCGATGCCGTCCCTCAGCAGCGCCACAGTGGAGGTGCTTCCTGTATTCATGCCGGGTACTACAGAGACATAAAAGGAACCATCAGAGCCGGCAGGCGCACTGCAGAGTTCACACATAAAGTCACTGATCGCAACAAGCACAAACTGTATCTCACAATCTTGCATCCGCACAATAAAACAGTAACACAAGGGTGGAAGTCATAGAGTGGATTTACAGCAAACTAGAGACTACAGTAGTAAACAACAGAGGAGGAAGTCACACATGCAGGTTGAACTGGTTGAACCGAGAGTTAGGTTACGGCTACAACTAAAAGAAAACAACACACGCTTCTACTTTTCTCATTACTTCCTGAGAGGGGTGGTTTGTTTTACCTCTGTTTTGTGCATGCAGTTATCTACAGTTAGAAATGAACCACTAATCTGTCACAAGGAAAGGGATATAAAATACAAGTACTTGGTAATAATAATCATTTCTAACAATTCTTATTAATGCAGGCCAACAGTAAGATGTCACTTTAACATTGAACTCTGCAACATGGTTCTAGTCAACTTTGCATATGGAGAATACTTAACTACACACAAACGCTAAACTTTAGTTTCTTAAAGGACGACAGGTTTGATAAAACAGCATCGCGTGGTTTTATTGGCTCGTATTTGTAGACTACAGTCTGCATTACACCTTTTCCTTCTCCAGAGAAATAAATGATTTTAGCCTAATCTGCATTTTAAACATGCTGCATCTCAGACTAGATATGTCAGGGACAACATACAACTCATACAACTTCTCAAACTGAAGCACTTGGTGAGAGAACAAAGGGAAGAGAGAGAGAGAGAGCGGAGTGAGAGAAAGATAGGGAACCTTCCAGTAGTCCAGGATTTAGGACCCGCTGGACTCTCCTTCAATATCTAGCATCTCGTCATCCACATTGGTGCCAAGGGCCTCCAGCTCTTAGCTGGGTCAGCAGCTGCCGTAGATAACACGCACACACACACACACACACACAGGCATATTGGGACATTTCACACAGCGTGGCCGATGTATGGCCACATTAAAAGGTATACTAGCTTTTATATTAACAGATAAACCTTAAATCAGACATAATTCTGTTTGAGAAAAGTCAACCTAATTTGAAACGTTTCTATAAGACAACTGCAAACAAGTAGACCACGTGACTCATGGAGAGAAATGTTGTGCATTAATTTCTTTAAGTGGTGCCTAAATAAAAAAACAAAAAAAAAACAAAAAACAAACAAAAAAAAAAAAATTCTTATATCACTTTTAATGCCCGTGCAAAACATATACGTTGCAGATTGGCAAAAATATCAACAGACGGGTGACAAATTAAAGGAAAAACAACATTGAGTGACTTTGTAAAGTGTCGGACTACAACAAGACTTTAGAAAAGGCTTCGGCGTTTGTTTGTGTAGAATATAGATGTCCCAGGACCTCTGCTGAAAGATGTGTACGCCATTCTTTCAAAAGATATTCTCTCATGAGGCGTTTCTGATGGTGAAGTGCAGCGTCTAACGCGCCAACCCACAACCGCCCACTGGTGTTAAACTGGGCTGAGATCTGGTGGCTATGAAGACAATGGGATGTGATTCAGATATTTAAAAAACTAAATACACGCCCATAGATGCTTTCTGTGTATTTAGGTAGTTGTTATCACACCGATGTAAGTTCAAGTGTTCATTCTTTTCCTGATAAGTTAGTTTTTTTTATCAGTTATTTGATTTTTAAAAAGTGTGTTGCATCATAATTGACATCTGCAACGGACAACTTCTCTGACTGAAGTTACAGCCGTGGAGCTGAAGGCTTAGGAATTGTTCATAGAGTAGAAATGTTCCATCACAGCAGCTAGAAGGTGCTCACGCTAACAAGCGAGACCTCGACATCACTGCCACGCAGACTCTGGTTAAATAAATAAATAAATCAAAAGCGCAAGATGGCCGCTCCATGTCTAGGTATTTTGGTTTTACTTTCGTACAGTGAGAGGAAGGGAAAATACATTATCCATCTATATATACACAATCTCTAATGTTTTTCCTTTAATTTGTTGCCTTTCTGTTCGTGTAAATGTGCAGTGAAGCAGTGGTGTTTGCTCTGCTTGTAGCTGGGTTATTGATCCATCAGTTATTGAGTAACTTTGTGTTAAATGACAGACCTCTAACCAAAGTGCTTGGGTCATGACAGTTGTAAACTCCAAGGCTTCAGAGCCCAAGTAGGATAAGTAAGTTAGGTTTTTAAGAGAGAAGAAAACAAGTGTCATTACATGAAAACATGGGTGTGTAGAAGTATATCTATGTGCATGTAACACGAAAGCCTATGAACCTACCCTTTGGACAGAAGTGCAAGTGCCTTGCAAGAGCTTTGTCTATTTCAAGGAAGGCCTTCGTTAAAACTGCTTCCAGGTTGGACTCCTCCTCCACAAGGTCCCTGAAACAACAACCAAAATACTACATTGTTACTACATCCGAATAACGGCTACAAAAAAAAGAAGTTGTTGATCAGTAAATATGTTTCCTCTGGTATAGACAGCATATTTAATGAACTCCTTACTTGATGAATTTTTCCATGTATTTTTCACAAAAGTCCGCTGCTTCTGGCCCGCCGTGCCCATCAAACACAGCAAAGTAAAGGATGTTGTCGGTCATTTGGGAGACCTGGAAGCGGTCTTCATTCTCCTTGCGTTGAGCGATGAGTGAGGAACAGCCTACCCTGGATAGGCTGACTTTGGGAATGGGCTTGCCGTAGCGAATACTGGAAGGCAGCAGAATGGGCTCATCAATACGATCGTCCCAGATGCCGAATGAATCCCAGGTAGTGGGGCAGCCGCTGCTGTCCGCATCAAAGCGTGTGTTGCTGTGCAGTTTTCCCGAAGGGCTGTAAAGTTGTCTCTGGAAGATGGTGAACTGGGGGTGGCTGATCTGCTGGAATGAGAGTGGGACTAGGGCCATCTGTAAAAGACCACTGCGTCCCACATGGGCACCACTGCACCTTGCCAGGCGCCCGAGAAAGGCTGCTGACATCACCCCGATAGCACACACACTGGAGAAGCACTGGATGCAGAGGTAGAGGGATTTGCTGTCCGAAGACAATGAGGGGGAAGGTTAGTTAGAAAAGATGCAGAATTCTAATGAACGTTACAAAAAACTGTTTGTTCAGGAGAGCCCAAAGTACCAGAATGTCTCAAATTTATCAGCTATTTGTAGCTATTCTTCAAACTAGAAATCATTAGACAAATGCTTTAGTTCCTCTTATCTCTATGAAAGGTAAAAACAGGTAAATATGACACAAATACTTTAAAAAAAAAACCCATAGGTCTTGAGCTCACATCTTTCAAATCTGACTAGATTTTTCAAATGGAAAATAATCACTTATCAATTTATCATGAATTAAATTATATTCTTATGAAAGAAACAGTTTAATTAATGTATTTACAAACATTGCTGATGTTTACATAACATTTGAATACAATCAGGTAATAATAATGAATATAATACAATAATTTAAACAATCAGTGCACAACCTTTCTATCCAACAAGACTCACATGAATACAGCAGTAGCGTTACATCAAGTTACATTTTAAAGTAACGTTAAGATTGACGTTACAGCAATGATGCAACTCTTCAGCCACAAAGCTGCTCGCGCTAACGATACAACAACATCCCGATAATAAAAACAAAAAGTCCCAAATATGGCGTTCCCGTGTTTCAGTATGAATACTTCAATCGTCATAAATAACATACAGCTAGTTATTGGACAAACGTTTAACGTTCGGCGGCGTTGGCATTGACTAACGTTAGCTAACTAGCTACCATAACGATGGCTATATTTAGCTGACTAGCTAGCTAGCTGGCTAGCATTAGCTAGAAGTTCACACTCGGTCCAACATTAACGAGACAATCCTTTGACCTTTCAGTGGTGTGTTGACTAAAAATCGTACCTTTGATATTTTAGTTTCCTTAGCACGCTTTTAGTTTAGGTTTTCAGAAAAGACCTCGCTATTAACTGCCTTCAAAACCTGTGCTGTGCCGGCCGTCCTCGTCTCCTCCTCCGAATGTTTTGGATCCTCAAAGTTATCAAACACAGCTTAAGATGTGACCGCGCCAATCAGCAGCCGAGAAGCCTCTACGCCCACTGTTACATCCATAGGTTGTGTGGTGACGCCCAGAGCCCCGCCCAAAGCCCCGCCCACATATCAGGTGATTGGTCGACGATGAATGACATGTAAAGGCACCATTCAGTAATTGGTAATTTTGGCATCCTGCAGCGAACCAGAGAAGCATTGTATTTATATTATATAAGTAATTTGAGGCCTGAATGTTTCTACCTCACTACCCCTTTATCGCTTCAGGGTAATGTGACCCAGTGACTCCAAACACCTTTTTTTATTGGACTTTAGTGCTCATTTTATTTTTGTACAAAAACATAACATTTCTTTTCACAATCAACATTTGAAATGATGAAGGCACTGCAGATGACAAGGTAAAAATGCAAACCATACTGTGTGTCATTTTTACCTCTTTACAAAATGTAACAACACACTGCAACGAGGAACATCTTGAGTAGATAATAACAAAAATAAATATGATTTTTTTTAAAATCATACCCTCTAAACTAAAAAGGCAATCTAGTTTGAATTGACATCAAACACTATTACTAAACTGGTTTTCAATATATTTAGCCAAGGCTGATCTATAGAGGGAACCATAAAGTGCATCTTTGGATGGATGGGGAAAACAACACTGAATGAAAATGTTATTGACTATTTAAAATAATTCCAGGCAATGACTGACATATTTGTTTTCAGGACATCTCTGACTACACATATACAGAAAATCAAACAATCTTACTGTACCATTAAAGAGGTTTTCCAAAGTAAAATTCCTATACATTTGTTCCAAAAAATATCTAATAACTGAATGTAAGGTGCTATAAAAAGAGTTTTCTCAATAATTCCAGACAATGACTGATGCATATGGGTTCAGGACATCTCTGACTCCACCCGTACTAAAAATGAAACATTTTTACTGTACCAATTAAGAAATTTTCCAAAGTAAAAGTCCAACATTTCTAACAAAACATTTCACAATCTTTTAGGATGCTATAGAAATACTTTTCTTAATAATTCCAGGCAATGACTGACGTATTTGTTTTCAGGACTCCACCTATACTGAAAATCAAACATTTTTATTCTGCCAATTAAGAGGTTTTCCAAATTAAAAGTCCTACATTTGAACGTTCAAAGAGTAAATTACTGAATATTTGAGGTGCTATAAAAATCAATAATTCCACACAATGACTGGTATATGTCTTTTCAGGACATATCTGACTCCACCCATACTGGTAATTGCATTTCAGTTTTATTTTACTCATATCATAAAGCATTTGTGTTGGACAGGTGAAAATACCAGATGACCAGCTAACAGGTAGAACCCCCTTTTAAGCTCATGAGAACATGTCACAGGTTCACCTGGACTGTGGGACCTGGCTGTCTTTTTCTGCTTGGTTACTTCTGAAACAAAGGTGAAACGAGAAGACATTTTGTCAGATGTATGATGAATGTTTATCATACATATAGGCAGATAATTTATTATAGGTAGAGATGAATATACCAGATTCTGGCTGAGTACTTCCAGAAATTGCAGGTCACGTTCACACTCTCACACTGATTAAGTAGGTTACAATGCCTTCAATGTGGAACACATATCAGTCAATCAGATATTATTCATTTAATTATCTTTCCAGCAACCCTCAAATCAAAGAATAAAGACACTTCATGCACAATTTGGTTGTATTTTCTCTTTAACTCCTGAGAAGCAGGTAACATATGTTTTACTTAATGTGAATGTAATTCATTTAATCTTATTTCCATATATACAATTTGTATATACACTTTGTTGACATCTTATTCTGAAAACCGGATGTTGTCTCACGTCGATCATTCCGCTAACTTCGTGAGGTCCCTCGCTCGCTCGAATGCGTTTGTATTTCAGTATATAGGTGCACTAAAATTTCAGTGTTTGCTGATTTGACCACGGAGATCCGAGTGTCTGCCACCCAAACCGCAGTGAGGCTCTACGAGCCGCCATTGCTGTGAAAAAATGGTCCATCGGGGTGATCGGAGATGACGTGACTCTCGTTAAACGGCTCTGGTTGTAACCAGCACTTCCTGATTGGCAGGCCAATTGCTGCTTTCCTCACTTAAACTCCCGGTGACGTAGCAGCGGTGGTACTTCGTACTTCCTTGTTTGTTTTCTGAGCAGAACCGAAACCGGACTCCCAAATTCAGAATGCATCTATCCAGGTAAACACCTCTTTTGATTTTGGTTATCACCCTGCAGTGTTGCAACACTGTTTTACTCACAATTGAGACATCGGTGAACCAGTGGATCTCTGTGTATTTAGCCATTACTCTGACAGCCAGCGTTGCTGTAGCTTGCTAAGGTTAAATAGCTAACTATGAACTATTAACAGCTCGTGTGGGTCATCAAACCGTCTGATTTGGTTCCATTAATTTACTGTTTAATCAAGATTACATCAGTTAGATATTTTTGAGATATTTAGCTACTCCTGCGTACTGTGATTATGTCTACACAACGCAGGCCACTCCTCTTTACTTTCTCCCCAACAGCAAGCTAACGTAACCTTAAATACACGTCGGTACAGATCCTGACCTGTGGACCATCTAAGTTGCTAAATAATAACAGCAAACCACAGACAATAAACATGCATTCAAACAGTCTCCTAGTGTTTACTAATTGTGCTGTTATTGTTATGTAAAAATTCAGTCCAATAATACAACAGCCCACCTTCCCTCAGGAAGGTTGTAATGTTCAGTTTTTAATTAAAACTGTAGAGAATCTTTGATAGTTAATTCAACTTCATGGTCATTTTAGAGGCTGCAGAATGTTGAGTTTTATTGCATTAGGTAATACTACTACTAATTATTATGTTTTGTTGCTATATGCTTTACAAACATAAAATAGTAAGAACAATCGTGTGAACATGTTAATAAAATAGCAAGAAAATTACTAACAAAGTGCTAAATACTGAGAGGTGTTTAAAATATTTAGTTTGAACAAAAACTAAACATCACAAATGGGTCTAACAATAAACATTTATTCTGGTTGTTGTTGTTATCTGACAGTTCTTTTCTCAATGTATCTTTATGTCTATAAAATGCAGGAACATGCCCATCACAACTTCCTAGAGCTCAAGTTGACATCTTCAAACTGATTGTTCGGTCTGACCAACAGTCTAAAACTAAAAGATATTCAATTTACGTAGAAGGACTAAGAAATCCAGCAAATATTAGAAATAATGGATATTTTTGTTCATGCAAATCAGTGGAAACAAACGGCAAACAACTTTCAAACACAGACAGAAAAGTGATCAAAGTCTGAAGTGTAGCTGTGTTTCTCCTTGTTATGAATTTATTTGGCTATCCTAGTTTTATAGCTTCTAATGAATTTGATAAGGTGACAGATCCTTGACTTCATGTTCATGCTACTTTCACCTGATTATATTGTTTTTGTCTCCTAATTTATGGCACATTTGTTTTTTCTTATTGTGTTCCATTCCCATTTGTTTATTTCTCATGGCTAACTCTGTCAGTAACATGCATGTATTGCATTGCATGTGGGTTGACGGTAAGGCAAGACTGCGTGGAGCTGCTTAAGCAGGGATTACACTGGGAGTTTATTTAAGCACACTGCCCTGTTCTTCTGTCATACAGCTTACATCATTCTCACACACAGCCACACCTCTAAACCAATAGTTTCTTCTTAAAAGATGACAGAAATAAAACATGTTTTGTTTCTTCCAGGGTTGGACTTTACATGAAGAGGAGAAAGCGGGGCTGCTCTAAAGTCTGAACATTTTGTTGTCTTCCTCCATCTGGCCATCGCTCTCTCTGCCTCTTCAGATTGGTGCTCATCCCCTCTTCCCTTTGTCAACATGCTTTGTTGGGGTAATGCAAAAGACGGACAGCTGGGTATTGGTATGGAGAGAAACCTCATGTTTGAGCCGAGGAACTGTCATGTGTTCAGTGGCAGGGGACTGAAAGAAGTAGCTTGTGGGGGTCAACACTCCATGTTCCTGCTGCATGATGGTAGTGTGTACACCTGTGGTTCTAACAGCTGTGGACAGCTGGGCCACAGCAAACCGGGGACCTCCCCAGGTAAGCCTTCGTCATAAACGGCATATTCCCTGACCCTTTTGATTAATCATTACGTAATGTTGCACCACCCTGCTGCACTGCTTTCAGTAGGTGTGAGTGGAAAGTTACCCAGACTGTGGGTTCGCATGACACGGTGTGTTTACAAAGGCACTAAAAAAAACAGATCATGCTAATATTAGCATGCTAACACACCAATAGAAGATGGTAAACATTGTACCTGCTAAATAATAGCATTGTCCTAGTGAGCATTTAGCTAAAAGTACTAACTTGTATACCTTTTTTTTATTCAAATCTCACATACATAAGGGACTTGAACATGTGAATTGTAAAAACGTATTCAACCAAAAGACATATTACAGGTGCAGCTGGACTTTCTGTGGTAGTTGCACCCTTTGTGTGAGAATATCTCTTGATGTCGTGGTTCCAACATTATAATTTTCTAGATAAACACCATTTTTGTGTAAAACTGATGAAGGTTTCTGAAAATGCAGTGAAATATCTTGCAGGTCATAGCAAGTTTGTCTTGTTTTTAAAGCTGCTAGATATCACAAGATCTGGATGACGCCTACAAAAGCATGAGCAAACATGTTGCAATATCATAAGCTTCATTCCTCAACTAATGGACTTCATGTAGTCGTGTGTTATACATTGAGTCTAAATGCAAAGCAAACTGTGCAGAGTGTCCGTGTTTACACACAAGTGCTTCCATTTCTGAGAGGGTTCATTACCAATTCTAGGAGATGTGAAACACTCTCATGGCTTGTGAAGTGATTGCAGACAGTGGTGGGACTGTGTTGGTGTCATGTGGGAGGAAGTTTGTGTTACTTTGTCTCGGCATGTGGGTGAAGCTTTAACAACAATGAATAAATGCAGGAATCATTGGAACTCGAGCAAATATATAGACCTATTCAATAAAAGGTTCTTGAAGAAACTTGATACTTCATCATGCTTTGGGCCTTCATCAGGCATGTTTATTTACTTGAATATATCTTTTTAATACGCCTACAATATGTAGATTACTGATTCAAATGTTTTCAAATATTATTGAAGAATAAGCTCAATTGAAACATTACCAGAGTTATTAGGTATTTGAAAATCTTCTAGGCAATTGTAGCTTCTAACCCAGTTGATCTTCTAAGATAAAACAGTTTTATAGCAGGAAACCACACACCAATCTGCACTGTGTCCTCCTCACATGTGCTTCTGGCTGCATTTCTCTATTTTCTGTGGTGTGACACATAGTATTTCACGGAGAGAAGGCCACAGTCTGAAATTTATATTTAATACCATTTGCCATTTTCATTTGCATACCAAATGAGATTGTAGCTTGAAAAGTGAAAAATCAGTGCATTTGCATCCTCTCTCTACATACTAAGATCTACGTCTGACGCTCTGCCTCTTCCTCTCCACAGAGCTTGTAGGAGCTCTGGATACTCAGACGATAACAACGGTGTCGAGTGGTCGGTTCCATTCAATGGCGGTGAATGAGCAGGGTCAAGTGTTTGCGTGGGGAGCTGGTGAAGGGGGCCAACTCGGCCTGGGGACTGCAGAGGCGGCTGTTCGAATCCCAAGGTGAGCGAGTAGACCATCATGGAGGAATTCAAGCTTTTAGCCTGACAAGAGGGAAAAAAAAAAAAAAAAAAAAAAAACACTACAAGAAAATGACGTTAAAGGGAATTGGAGGTTTGAATATAAGCATTACCGCTGATAATCCAAAATAGCAATGCCATGAATTATTCTGTTCTTATGAAATAACTATTCGGATGCATGCTTTAGGATGGTGAAACCTTTAGACTATAAAGTAGTTTCTTAGGGTTAGCTCAGAGACTCGTCTGTTATGAATTGCAAATTTTCCTGAAATTAAAAACTGACTTCTAAGTTAGGTCCCTTACTCCTGGACACCTTACTATGGTGGCATTTAATGATGTCTCCTGACAACTGATAAAAAGAGAACTAAAGTTTGACTGTTATTTGTAATTTTCTAGACTTGTTTTATAGTTTGATTAACAAATGTTTTTTCCCCCCCTCAGGTTGGTCAAAAGGCTGTGTGAACAGCGGATCTCTCAAGTAATGTGTGGGAATCAGCATTGCATTGCACTTTCTAGAGGTATGCCAGACACAATCTCTTCTGAGCACATGGTTGGGGTAGGGTTATTGTGATAGGCTGTCAGTTGAGCAAACGTGCCCCCAAAAAATACTATACACGCTGTAATTTGTTCACAATCAAATTAATTTGGAAATCACGACAGGCAGACAAATTGAAAGAAAATGCGTCCGATGTTGAGAAGGTTATTCTTTCCTTTTAATATTTGATTTATCTCAGAATACTGACACTGAATTAAAATGGCAGAGAGCAAATGTAGGACACTACATAGGAAATTATATTTTGGACACAGCCATTGACTTTTTTTTTTACCCATTTGTAATTTTCTTATGGCCATTTTTTGGCATCTTGCCTTTATTTCACAGTGACAGTGAGACAGATTGGAGAGAAACAGAGGGGTACCTGAGAGATGTTGCAGATTCATGTTGTGCATTTTAGCAACCAGTCCCACATTACCAAACACGTGTATATTTGCCTGTACTGGCAGTAATTGGTGTAGATGAACAGTAACCTACTTTTGCTTCTCTGTCCTTTTCCCTCTCAGATGGGCAGCTGTTCACGTGGGGCCAGAACACCAGCGGCCAGCTCGGTCTCGGGAAAGGAGAGTCCAGCAAGCTGTTCCCTCATCCCCTGAAGTCTCTGTCGGGTATTCCTTTGGCACAGATAACCGCTGGGGGAGACCACAGCTTTGCTCTCTCCTTGTCCGGAGCTGTGTTTGGTTGGGGCAAAAACAGAGCTGGACAACTTGGTCTCAATGATAAACAAGGTAATAATGAGCTGGATAGAACGGAGCCAGGAGGACGGTGAAGTCCCAGGTGACAATACTAGAGTCAAATGCAGAAGTTGCCATGTTCCCCGAAGTCGTACCGCTCATTTGTAAATACTTCAAATGGTTTAATACAGTGTGACCTTTGCTTGTTTCTGTTCCACTCCTCAGATCGAGCTGTCCCGTGCCACATCAAATTTTTGAGATCTCAAAAAGTTTGTTATATCAGCTGTGGAAATGAACATACAGCAGCTCTCACAAAGGTACGAATACAGATAAACAACCCACATAATATGACAGTATTTTGCCACCAAATGTTACATAGGCCAGTATTGTTAGTTGCTGTCTTATACTTGGGTTATCAGTTAGAGTATTCTTGCTTTATAGTAATCCACTACGTGTTGCACGTGACCGTTATTGCAAAGACAAATCTAAATCTTATTCCAGCCGGACGGCCTAACTCTAACGAATCTTAATCCAACACCTCGACACACGGTCCTGGAGTTTAACTTTGAATAACTGCATTACTATGCCAAGAATCTCTGTCCCCAACAGCAAATTCATTCTGTGTTGCGTCTCTGGCAGGATGGCGGCTTGTTCACGTTTGGCGAAGGCTTGTGGGGTCAGCTGGGTCATGGCTCCACCAATAATGAACTTCTACCCAGACGAGTGCTGGAGCTCATGGGCACTGAAGTGTCCCAGATCACCTGTGGCAGGTAAACCTGCTCACTGGTTCACTTGGTACACCTGTACATTCTGATGCAATTAGAAATCTTTGTTGAAGCTTAAACTGTTTCAGAAAAGGTGTTGATTAATCTTTATTGTCATTTTTTTAGGATGTAGTTACTGGTCATTTTATTTCTTCTGCTTTAACTTTAAAAGTATTTCAAAGTTAAACAGTATCAACAAAACTAAAGATCAGAAGATCACAAATTAAGTTGCGGGAGATTGGATTGTCTTGAATCACAGTATCTGTATCATGTATCTGATGAACTCGGTGTATTAGAGGCTGCTTCTGTCCCTCTGAATCCTAAAGCTTGCTCTTTTTCCCCTTTTGTCAGGCACCACACGTTGGCGTTTGTGCCTTCCTCTGATGTGGTGTACGCATTTGGTTGTAACAGCCATGGCCAGCTGGGCACAGGACTACTGGGGGACGCCAGTAGCCCGCTTCCTGTGAAGGCCAGTTTCCTGACTGGAAATTCCTATAGAACAGGTAAGCAGAAGACTCTGTGCTCACTTAACTGTATGCATGAGTGTGGATGAAATGGCTTTTTTCGAATCACTTGGGTGTGGCACTGCTGATGTACAGTTGTAAGCTGTAATAAAAGTCAGCTATGACAAATAATGAAACGGTACTTGTAAAATGCACCGTAGTTTGTGTTGTTTGAATGATCAGTGTTCAGCTTGTAGTGTTAATGTGTTTGTTGATAATATAATCTAGTGTCTGTCATAGGAGAACATTTTTCAGGCTGGAAGATGACTATGAAAACTATTTTAAGAAGATTCAATGTTGATCATTGCATTCACGGTATATTATCTTTTATAATTCATAACTATGTGTCAGCAGTATACTCATGGTCATGTTCATTTGTAAAGAATAACTTCATACAAATGCAGTGGAAAATGTTCTACTGTATAATAAAATAAGCAAGAAATACAACTACTCTCGGTAACTATTTGATTAACTGTTGTAAAATGTTGCTAACTGTTTCTCTTTCCTTTCTTTTTCTAATCGAAACAATATACAGTGACTAAAATCATCTGTGGAGGAGACCATAGCTTCCTATTGTACTCTAATGACCAGGTAGGTGACAACAATTAAGATTTCAGTAACCTTCTCTCACTCAACTTTGTTACCTGAATTATTATTATTATTATTATTATAATTATTATTATTATTATTGTTGTATTTGCATTAGTTGACTTCAAATCTGTCTTGAAAAGTTTGACTTTTAGTCCTGTTGATTGCTGTCACAGTTATTTAATGACAGAATTCACAGCCTAATTATCAAAATATCATCATTTTTTTGCAGCATTGCAATTCAACTGCACACATACTGGCTCACTTAAAGTTAGAAAACACGATGAAACGTGTCATGCAAAGGGCAAATCAAGTGTCTCATGAAATTAAACTAATGAGGATAAGAGAAATCTCCAGTCCACTCGATACATTACCGTCTGCACTAAACCTTCAACAAAAACCTTAATCAAATCATAATTATAACACAAACAATTTAAAAAAAAATGCAGCTTCATATTACAAAAATACCCCCAAAAGTTTAGGCTTTCCATTAAATCAGTTTCAGTGTTTCACCACAGGGTGGCATTAATGTGTAATCTTTGACCAGTTCTTTAATAATGAGCCTTACTGTATATGGAGCAATTGTCTGCCACAAATATCCAGCAAATTGCCAGGACTGTGCTCTGATAAAGACATAACACACATTCAGCCTCTACTGCAAAATATTTAGACTGAGGGTGTGGCCTATTTGTTTTTATCTTCAAGCAGGAAAGAGACGCAACTGCCGAAAGCCCCAAATGCAAACAATCTGCCAAATGTTTGCGCTGTTATCTGGTCTCTGCTTGTCCTCCTCTCTGCAGAGTTCTGTCCCCCCAGAAGACTTCAGAGTCATTCATGTCAGTAAATCAATCTCTCCAATCAATTATGAAAGATTAAACTCATGGAGGTTAAAGCTGATGTGCAGCACAGATTCCAGTGTCACAAAGTAAGTTGAATAATTCAGGTTATTATTTTGAATGCATTGGATTGAACGGTATATAATGCACGTAAAACCTGTACATTATCTTGTAGATGTTTAGTGTTAGTAGTGGTTTTACTTGATTATGTTCAATCAATTCTATTTGAATGGTCTCTGTTCTCGTTGGTCAAACATTTCTCACAGTGAGACTGTTTTATGTTTTTGTGCTCAGTGACATTCTAATTCAACTCTCCTCTACGGCTTGTTGGAACGCCAGCTTTTTGGACCAAAGGTACGTGAACGCCATGTTTACAAAAGTAATTAAGTACTCGACTCAAGTGCTGTATCGAATAAAATTTAGAAGTATTTGTATTTTACATTTCAGATTAAGAAGTTTCATTTTCTGCTACTTTAGAATTTTACTCCTCTACATTTTAGTGGGAAATATTGCCACTCCACTTTGACAGCTGCAGTTGCTAATTACTTTTCAGGTTTAGATTTGATAAAAAAAACACATGGTAATCTTATAAAATACAATGCAAATCAAAGTTAGAGTAGATGTACCACTGAGTTTTGTAGCAGAACTTCTTCAGTCCTCTCCCATTTTTATCTCACTACTGCTAAGATTTATCTGGTGACCCTTTGGAGGGAACCCACTTGACTTAACTTCTTCACTGCATGTAAAGTTGTAGCTCCACCTCGATTGATCAATATATTATAAAATATATAATTCATATGCCAGTCAGGGGCCATTTTTCTGCAGAATGTGTGTTTTACTTTTGATACATTTTGTGAATAATACTTCTGTACGTTTACTTGTATAATAGATCCGAATACTACTTCTTCCACCATTGGAAGGTTTAAAATGACAAAAAGAAAGTAAAAGTACCCAGAGATGACTGTGAGGAAACAGACGTTTAAAGCATCAAATGGTAAAAGTATAAAGCACAAAAGATGGACTGTAAGGACAAATTGAACAAATATAGAGTTGATATATTGCTTAACAGCCTCACGTTGGTGCGCTTGGGTTCAGGACTGTAGATGAAACAAATATCTGCGGTCTTGAAGGGAAAGCGAAGGCCTTCGTACAGGCTAGAGACAGATGTTTCTCTTTTCTCACAGCAAAATGGTCTCAGAATATCTGTTTTGCTGTGTTGACTGGTTGAAGAATGTGTTATCAAACTGAAATATAACAAGTATAGCATACATAAAAAGGTTTTCTGAGGGGTATCCCTTTACCTGGTCTGTACATCCACCGTGTGTTTTGCCAAAAATATTCAGAGGATCTTTTAGACTCTTATGAAAGCTCGACTCCTGCGAACTGATTCAGCAGGGACCTCACAGGGTCCCCTTCATGGCGCGTCGTCTTATCCACCAAAAGATGCTGATCGTCGGGGTTGGGACAGATGCTATCTGTTTGGTCGCTGACTGATTTCTCTGACCGTCACTGTGTGTGAAGGTATGTTGGCTTTTTAGTACAGACTCATCAGCAGATATTTATCGCGTCCAGGGAATGAACAGTGGAGGCCATCGGGGTGGAAAACAGACGTCTGGAGACGACCTAAAGTACTTCAGACTCTACTGTCTGCTGAAAGTCATCAGAGATTAGTAGTCACTGAAACTATCAACCAGGTTTCACATTAAACCAGTAAGATGGTCCAAAGTAACTCCGTACATTTACTCAAGTACTGTACTTAAGTACAATTTAGAGGTTTTTCTATTTTCTGCTACTTTATACTTCTTCTCAACTACATTTCAGAGGCACAACATTATGTTTTACCCCACTACATTTATTTTAAAGCTTTAGTTAAAAGTTGCTTTTGTATATTTTACTACAAAGCAGATACACTTTACATTACAGCTAACCCTTGAGCTGGTTTGTGTTCATTTTAGCCAGTTAATTGATTTTTATACCACATGGAAACAATGTTTGACTGGAACTGTAGGAATAAAAATACGTCATAAATGCATGAATAAAACTGTATAACATGCATTCAAACATGGTCAGCAAATAAGTGTGCCTAAACTGTAGTTCGGGAGGCTGTAGTTAAACTGGTTTCGTGTTTGAAGTGTCGTCATTTTCATTGTACTTGTTACGTTTGGGCCCCAGAATTGCTTCTCTGGCTTTTTTTTTTTTTTTTTTAAGCTCACGGAGTTCTCAAAATAACGTGGGTCAGGGATTGTACTTGATGTACTATCTGCATCAGTGTTTCTTTGTTTGGCAAACAGTCTCCACAAGAACAGATCTGATGTATTTGTGTTATGACTAAATAAATCCTGTGCGTCAGGAATATGAAGGCTTACGCTGTAAATAATCGCTGTCGTTCATGCTGAGGGGGTTTTGTTGGCTTTGTGCATTGGTCTGTACTCGCTATCCTCGGGTCTCTCAGGCCGAAGAGGAGATCTGCTTAGGGATTGACTTAAATATCTTTAGGCTGTGTGTTTACCTAACCGTTGGCGTTTAATCCAAAGTAACGTGAGCCTTTAACATCAAGGCTTTGCCTCAAAGTCCGTGAATCTGAGCTCTGCCCTATTTCGATCCCGTTAGTAATCACTGAGACATCATAGATGGTTAACATAATCATGTGTATGTTTGCCTTCTTAGTGACGATACCCACTTCAAAACCAACCCAAAGATCCCAGGTATCGATCTCAACTCTGTCAGAAAGCTATTTGAGACGCTCAGCAAACCGGCTTTCTCTGGACTTCTGGAACAGGTATTAACTAAAAGTGTATTCAAGAATGTAAAAAAGGTAATAACATGTTTCTCTTTTCTACTCTTCTTGACATGACTCAAGTGTGTTATTAAGTAAATACTCAAACTAGCTTCCTGTTTGGGTTTCTGTCACCATAATACAGCAGTTCAAGTAGGAAATCTGGGGTTGTTACACAGCACTGGATTACTAGCTTGTGGTAACAAGAACATATTCATATGTGAATATTGGGCTGGCTTTGAAAGTACATCAAGTGCTGCTGTATTCTCATGGATTGAGTCATAACCTCTAACCGTAGCTCAGTAATCATAGGTTTGGGGATCACGATGCTCCTCAACCCAACATGACACCGAGGCCACATTCCAAACCACTAAAAGCCTCTCCCAAAATTTTTATATATACAAACAATCTGTTAAACATGTCCTCCCTTGTTCTGTGTCCGACTCCGTTTAGGCCAGCAAGAGTTTTGAGAGTCTGTTGATCCCTCAGCTGCCACGCTCCCCTCCTGACGTTGAGGCCATGAGGATCTACCTCATCTTGTCTGAGTACCCGGCCCTGTTTGACTCCAAGAACTACATCCGCCTCACTATCCCCCTGGCAATGGCCATCCTCCGGCTTGATGCCAACCCCAGCAAAGTATTGGGTACCATACTTGCATGTACTCGCAACAATTAAAACATTTTTTTTTTTTTTTATATCGCTCTAAGTGATTTCAAATGGTGAAGTCATGTCAACAACCTGTGACACTATCACGCCACATCACACTCATCTACATTACGTCTGCATCCTCATCCACATCCGTGTCACCTTTGCTCAGCCTGTGATCACGACATTTAAGTACTCTACCAAACTAGAAAATGGTTCCAGAAATGCATGAAACTGACTGATGGATTTCTGAGGCCGATATTAGTATTTGGGAAAATCAGAAGTCCTCAAAATCAGACGATACAAGGTTTAGTTGGTAGCGGGTCAAGAGCCTTTTAGTTTAAGGGGAATCAAAAACAAGAAACCGTTTGCCACACAGCAAAAGAACTCTGCTTTTGTCCAACTTGAAACAAAGCACCATGATGATGCCTTCTTCGTTGCTGAGATCTTTGGGAGTTGAAATGACGTCGAACTTGATACACTTTACTTTCACACCTCAAACACTGCGTGAAGTGGGCATAAATGTTGGATCGTCCCCAGATCCTCTAAGCGCTATGTCGGAAAGTGTGGCGGTGAGGGTGTTTAAGATGCTGTTTGAACTTTTGTTCCATCAGCATACTGATACTTTAAATACAGATTACAAACAGTCTGTGGACCCTGCTTATGTACAGCCTCTCATAAATGTGCTACAACACAAACACATTTACATTTAGAAACGTTCAAAAACACTGACTGATCAACAAAGAAACTCTCTTTATAGCTTGTGGTTGTAGTAAAATACCGTCTGTTTTTTGTTCGAGTTACTTGCTCTATAATTTAATTCCACATTTTTTCTCCGTCCCTGCAGATAACTGGTGGTGTTTTTTGGACGGCGGCGTGTTCACCAGAATGGTCGACATGTACAAGAGCATCATTGTGTTCATGCTAACGGGAGGCAAGGCGCTGCTCGTACCGGTTTTCCACGAGAACTATTTTGTCGCCACTCTAAGGCTGCTGGAGAAACTCCACAAGGTATCCACACAGCTCACCTGCTGCTCCTGTAAGCAAGCCACCGATTCTCCCTCAGCGCAGTCTGAGGAGGAAATGTGTTTTTCCCTGTTTGGTAGCTATTGAGATAAACCGTTGACTACTGTGTTGAGTTAGGTGTTTTTATTCCATGTCGCCAGGTAAACTTAAAGGCCCACCATGTGGATTACAACCGCTTTTATATCCCTGACATCACCAGCCTGGTGGACATCCAGGAAGACTACCTCAAATGGTTTCTGAGTAAAGCGGACATTGTGAGTACTGACATTCCCTGATAATATTTCACTTTCTCGTTACTTGATATCTGCTGAAGACACACACACACACAGACTCTTAACTCATGTCAGTCTCAGTGTTTTATCTTATCGCTGTTTGTCAGTTCTTGCTGTCCAATAAGTGTCTTAGTTCGCAGACGAGCCCCTTTAACTACTTTGACAATGGATGGATTTAGTTTCATAATATAAGAGCTGCTGCTCTTGAACTTTTTTCACTTTAAGTCATGTCAAATGACTTTGCTTTCTCTCATTTTTTCCCCCAGAAACAATCATCCTCCCCTTCACAGGTACCTGATTTAGAATTGCATATTATATACATTTTTTTTTTTAATGTTATGAGAGTATACATAGTAGTAAGTATATTTCCTAATTTTCCCTGCAGGGTGACTTTCCCTCAGTGAACCTCTGTGCCTACCCGTTCATACTGAACGCTCAAGCCAAGACAACCATGTTGCAAACCGACGCTGAACTGCAAATGCAGGTACCTGCTGCTGATGATCACAAGTGATCTTGTGGTTTCGCACAGTTCACCAATTTCATTTGATTGTTCTCAGTTAATGTCCCATAATTATCTCTTTGAATTTGACTCTCTTCTCTTGCCTTTTCCCCACCTCAACCCGTGAACGTTACCCAGATGGCAGTAAGCGGGGCAAACCTACACAACGTCTTTATGCTGCTCACGCTGGAACCCCATCTTGCTCGGAACCCTTACTTGGTGCTGCATGTGCGCAGGAACCATTTAGTAAGCGACACACTGCGAGAGCTCACCGTGTACTCTGATGTGGACCTCAAGAAACCGCTCAAGGTGAGAGCTACGTCTAAGCTTTTGAAGATCTCTGTGGTTTTGATAAATACAGAACAAACTGCTGTACTTTTTTGTGATCTGCTCCTCTCCTCCTCCCTCCATCCAGGTGATCTTTGACGGAGAGGAGGCCGTGGATGCAGGTGGAGTAACTAAAGAGTTCTTCCTGCTGCTGTTGAAGGAGCTGATGGATCCTGTGTATGGGATGTTCACTTATTACAAAGAGTCCAACCTTCTGTGGTTCTCAGACAAAGTAAGTTTACACTGTATTCACATGTTAATGATGTGGAAAAAAACACGCATATTGTAAGTTAATAAAAATGAATAACTGCAAAGATTTGAAACGTAACAAGTTTAGGGAGTGACACAGTAGTTGAACAAAAACATATTAACCTCCTTACTGCATTTTTCTGGAGCTTGGAGTTGAGTTAACTTCAACTTGAAACCTAACGTAGAGACAAACAGACATTTCCTTGCTGGTAAAGTAGATGTATGTTGTTGTTACGCTGTCTGTTGTACACCATCAGAAAAACCGAGGTAAGTTTGTCCGTTCAATTCCTCCTTCACTCTCTGTAGACGAGAGGCAGTGACGGTTTGTTAGTTTGTCAGAGATGATGCGCATGGAACATTAATCAAAAGCTCAAAATGCAGTTTTTAGTTTTGAGACAGTTTCCCTTTTGTTTTTGTTTGGTTGAGAGCTTTTTTTATCACGCTTCTATTTTTTCCAATATGTGATAATAACAGTTATCTTATAATGAATATGTGTTCTGGCTGTTATTTGACCTGTGCTTTCCAGGAAGAGCTTCTGCTCCTGTCGTTAGTGGTGATATGTCAGTGGGAACATTCAGGTTGACAAAACACTCTCCTCGATAAGGGAACATGTCCCTGAACATTAAGAACCACTGGTTACTTAAGTCAAATGAAAGTGAGCCATGAATAAACCACAATCATCACTGCCACTTTTCTATTTCCTGTTTGTCTGTCTGGACCACTTCAAACTGCTTTTTTTTTTAAAAAAAAAAATTTTTTATATAACCTCGCATGTATTATTTTATTTTTACTTAACAAACCGTGTTTGTGGAGGACAGTGAAATGTACACTCACATTTAATATGTGTATACTATTTATGCGTACTAACACTGGAACTCAAAGGAATCTTAACTTGAGCATGTTAAATGGATTTAATTACCCATTTTATTTTCAGGGAGTTTTGGATCACATGTTTTACTAAAATGTTTTTGTTCAACAGACCTTTTAAATACTATTATCAAGCTGTGATAATTTAGAATTTGAAAAGCATGTCCGATAAATACCACTAACCAGGTATTATCAGTAATCCTAGTTTATTTTGGGACAATAAAAGTTGTGAATTTATCTTGCTGGTATATCTTCATCTCTAAAGTTTTTAAAACTTGTGGGATGTGAGAAGTCATCAGTCATGTTAATATACACTGAGACACTTCTTTTGTTAGATCTTAGACTGGTACAGAAAGGCAATCCTAAAATATTTTCCTTTTGTTTGTCTCCAGTGTTTTGTTGAGCAGAACTGGTTCCACCTGATCGGGATCATCTGCGGTCTGGCCATCTACAACTCCACAGTGGTGGACCTCCACTTCCCCCTGGTTCTCTACAAGAAGCTGCTCAATGTGTCGCCAACCCTGGAGGACTTCAAGGAGCTGTCACCCACCGAGGCCAGGTAGCCCGTCGTCTGAACTTTAAATGTCCTGCACTGCATCCTCTCATGTTTAGACTTTGTGTTTTCTTAGACATTGCACCTGCTGCGCACAATTTATCTCGCTTGGGTTGTTTTTTTAAGAAGCACTAAAATTGACTGCTACTGGGAAATGCTTCTTCATTGAACTGAGCAGGAAGAGTCAGCATTTCCTTTGTGCCTGATTGTGTCCAGTTGATGTTGAGATAAAACCTCTGAAAGCTACAAAACTGGAGTGATGCTTTTAGAGACAACTCTCCCTTAAAAGACATGATCTCAACTTTTTTTTTTTTTTCTTTTTTTTTTTTTTTTTTAAATGCTACTGTTATTTTTCTGTCTTAAATGTGCGATCCTCTTTCAATGATTTTCATTTCCTTTGCCAGCGACACTTCCTCTTTCCATGTTTCCTGTGTTGTGGTGGTAAATATCCAGCATGTTGTTTGCAGGAAATCTAACGCAACACATCCCTCCGAGTCATTGCCTGTGGTGTTATTGGCCAATATGTCGCCACTTCACTTTTAATCCAACAGACAATTTCTAGTTGATCCATGCAGCTGTAGGACAGGAACAGCTGATCTCTGGTTTTCATTTTAAAAGTTAAACGGGGACACATTTAAACCTAAAGGCCAAAGTAATAAACTGATAAGGTAGAACAAACAGATTTCTGAAATGATTATTACAGCTGTCAACAATGTCTTTAGCTTTGCATGATGGTGATGTGCATGAAGGAGCTATTTTTCATATGAAATGTACTAATGAGTTTCTTACTTCATGGCGTGGTGAACATTTTAATGATGGTGATTCTGGCCTTCACCTTTTTCATATGTTTAGTTGTTTTACTAATAAGATAATTCGCTTGTGTTTTTCCTCCACTGACGCGACGGTGTGTTGTAATGGTGTTGTTACTTCCAGACATTAACTTCTTCGGTTTATTCGTCTGCAGGAGTCTACAACAACTTCTCGACTATGATGGAGGTGATGTGGAGGAGATGTTTCTTCTCAACTTTGCTGTAAGCCTAACTTTTCACCTGTTTCACCTTCATGACTTTAAGGTTAAGAGTTTTTTAATTCCCAACGTGTCTCTAATACTTTCTGACTTCCCTACACCGCCTGTGGCTGTCAGAGAGATAGGATATATCAGGCTTTGGCAACACAGACAATACTTGTTGTTAGTAAACAATGAATCGTTGGTTTTGGTCTTTTTATGGGATTTTTTGACAGTCTAATCTAAGACTTATTTGTTGTGTCCACACCTCAGATCACCAGGGAGAACTACGGGATGACCGAAGTCAAGGAGCTCGTTCCCGGAGGAGAAGGCATTAGTGTGGACAAAAACAACAGGTGAGGCAGCTTTATATATTATATTAAAGTAACAATTTCATCAGTGCTTCCTTTACTTGATGTCCCATTTTTAAATGACCTTGTTTCATGAACATTTTTAATGCTCTGTTCTTTCTAAAAGACAAACAGATGACTGAGGTTTTTAAATGTATTGTTTTTTCCAGCGCTGAGATTATCATGTCGCTCACACAGCTGGCAGCTCGTGTCCCATTGTTCCAACTGAAGGTCATGCTCTGTGTTGAAAACGTAGAAAACAAAGAGTTCTGTATTTTAATAGTCGGTGTGTTTTTTCACACTATCGCCACCCTGTTTCTGCAGCTTGTCCTTGTGCCAGTGGCATTGATTACAGTGTTATGTGGAGGAGTCTGCAGAGAGTTGTGGGGTTGGCGGTGTCAACATGTCTGGCTGCTGGTGCTAAACAGATGGCGATGGCGGCAGTGACCCAAGTTGTTCCTGCAAAATCCCCTCAACACTCCGATATAGAACTGTAATAACAGAATTAATGGAGAAAACTGTCATCGCTGTGGTGTAAAACATCTAAGTCATAGACACTGAAGGAGACATGTTGATTTGGACTACACCACCGTGCAGCCCCAAACAAAGCCATCTTTTCCTGCAGTAGGGAATTAACTTCAGTACTGCCAAAGGAAAGCCAGGAATTGTGACAGCTAGTCCATAGAGGACTCTTGCTTAATTATTTTTGAATGCTTTTCCACGCATTCTATCTTAAATAATGTTGAGCTGCACAGTGTATTTATACTGATGGAAGAGATGATCAATTTGACCTCTCTGAGCAACCTCAGCAGTGAGACCTCACTGAGATGTAAACAGACTCAGGCTGGATGATGAGTTTGTTGTTGAACTCCAGTGAGCCTGAAAAAAGCAACATCTGAAATTATAATCAAGTTAATCATAACACACACACGGGTACAGACACAATGGAGGAGGAAGTGAGTGTTTACAGTCACACCTTGAAGTCTGGATAAATAATTTCCTTATAAACTGTGTTGTGAGGATGCAGCTGTAGTGCAGAACAAATTAATGAATCTTGAACATTTACTTAAGTGTGTGTGTGTGTGTTTCAGAAAGGAGTTTGTGGAGGCCTACCTGCGCTACGTGTTCTCAGACTCTGTGAGCGAGCAGTACTCGGCCTTCTCCTCTGGCTTCCTGAAGGTTTGCGGTGGGGAGATCCTGCCGCTGTTCCAGCCGTCTGAGCTGATGGCCATGGTGGTCGGCAACAACAACTACAACTGGGAGGAGATGGAGAAGGTCAGTGTGTGTGTGGTTTAAAAATCTGGATGTTTGTAGTAGTAACAAGTCCAACAATTGTGATTTTCTGTCCTCCAGCAGAAATTTCAAACCATTTCCTGTTCCTGGTCAGTGAGCATGTGTATAACTCATAGTTGGATTGGGACGACTGTAAGAAGAAAACCTTAGTGCGCTGTTATGCAAGTGTTTTCAAACTGACAGTCGTGGATGTGACGATTATCACGTAGGACAGAGCTGGAAATTTGACTTTTACGTCATCAACATCTGGCAAGTGAGTCACAATGCTCACAGTGTAACTGACAAAGCAGGGAGTATTTTCCACTAACGCAGTGCTGAGCAGTAACGCATGACATGCTAACTTTCACAGGGAAGATTTGTTCAGCAGGTTTTGAGGACATTTTATGCCTCAGAGCCGGCGATAGCCATGGCCGGGTTGTCCGTCAGTGATATGGAAGTAATTGGGATGAACCCAAATGAAGAACCACAGAATACTGAAACTTAGCAATGCTTAAATGTGAAAGGAGGGCAGAGAGTCTCTTGGTCAGAGACGTGGATTGAGCATGGATTGAGCATATCTAGGCAGGGAAGCCAGACAGAGTGAGGGGAGAGTCTTTGGTCCAGAGTGTGATCTGGTAGAAAACAGTAGTCGAGTCAAGACAGCTGTAGACGCAAGAGAAAAAAAAAGTATGTGCTTTGATAAACAAGAGAATCTACAGGCTGGAATGAGACTAACTCAGTAGCTGAGTCTACAATCTGACAGCATGGTGGAGTTGAAGTCTTTAAAGTCTTTAAAGTCTTGATCCCACTTCTGTAATCAAACACACGCACACACAAAACGGAGAAAGAATTAACGTGATATCTCAAGAATGCCTGGAGGGAATTTCTTCAAATGATGCACAAATGTCCACTTAGACTTAAGGATGAGCTAATTGGATTTTGGTTGTTAAAGGTCGCTTTGAGAATTCATCAAATTATGACGTTCTCACACAAATGTCTAATATGATAAAGTGATGACGTTTTGGACAGACATGGATGTAAACTGCAACTTGACTGGTCGGTGGTGGCATACAACTGTTGGCATACAACTGTTGGCACACTAACAAAATAAGCACTGAACACAAAGAACAGCTGAGCCTGATGGGACTGTCATTAGTTTTCTGTCTTGGATAAATAAGAAGTTGGACCTGATGATGACGTTCAAGGAAAAGTCAACAGATGCACATTTTCTGTTGTGTTCGGCTAGATGTTAAAAAGGCAACGTGAAACAATATAATCAACCAAATGGCATTTGGTTTCACATATTTTTTTTTTTACTTGTGATAACTCTGGTCCTTGTTCAGATTACAACATAACATCAGTGTGAAAACCTAAGAGGTATTGTTATGCAAGATAAATCAAGGCAAAAATTATATATTTGCTTGAAATGTTTAGTCATTTTATGTGGAAATGCATGCACGTTGCTGAGGAATTAGTTTCACTGGTTGATGTTGTGTAGGAGTTGATGCAGGAGAGTAAATGTGTAAGTGATGATAACACAGGGAAAGCTTTTCATCACCACACCTTTCCTCTTTGCAGAATGCTGTTTACAAAGGGGAATATACAGCCACGCATCCAACAGTCAGATTGTTCTGGGAGGTGTTCCACGAGTTCCCTCTGGAAAAGAAGAAGCAGTTCTTATGCAAGTATTTAATTGCTCGATGTGCATGACAGTTTAATTATCACACTCGAACGTCTCATAAATACTGTAATAATGTGCAGTTTGTTCATGCGTGACAATACACTGTCTGCACACACTTGGCTTTAACTAAAGCCTGAACATGTAGGTGAGTGTGTAAATGAGCAGCAAATTGTAAAGCTTTTTATAACCGCGCCATATAAATGCAGCCATGTCTCATTTATGTGGCAACTAGAACCATTTTAACCGGCTCTATAGTTGATTCTAACTCTTACCTCCGTGTCTCCTGCCTCCAGTGTTCCTGACCGGCAGTGACCGCATCCCCATTCACGGCATGGAGAGCCTGCGTATCGCCATCCAGTCCACCACAGCGGAGGAGCACTACCTACCGGTGGCCCACACCTGCTACAACCTGCTGGACATGCCCCGCTACCAGACCAAAGAGACCCTGCACCGCCGTCTCACTCGGGCTGTGGAGCAGTACGAGGGCTTCAGCCTGGTCTGAGCAGGAGGAGACACACAACCGTTTTAATGCACTTTAACAGCAATACAACCCCCGTGTCGGCATCAAAAGAGTGTAATGGGGGACTTCAGGACTGGTCACTCTCTTTATATGCCCTCACGAGATTGTTGAACATCTTAAATCTGAAAGGTCTATCTATGTACATGCAGAGTATTATTGTTTTTTTGTTGTTTTGGACATAGTTTCTCAACCTTCTGGGACCGTTTGAAAGATCCTTTTTAATGCTGATGTATTGATATTTATTTTAAATACATCACAGCCCTGAAATACAAATATAGTCAAATAAGTCAATATTGATGAATGAATGCACACACGATTGACAAATGTATTTTGTGTTTTATATAGGTTATTTTCTTTTTTTTTTTTTTTTTTTTTTTTGAATGCACACAAAAATAGTTATTAATAAATAAAAGTGTATCAATGCCTTGGCTTGCAATTTTGATGTTACAATTTACTATTTTGTCAGGGAAAACCTGACCAGCCTGTATTAGTTTGATATATTACAAATATATCAGACAGCTAAGCCAACTTTTGCTAGTGTGTATGTATGTATGTATGTATGTATGTATGTAAAAAAAAAAATGATCACAAAATACATTAATATCACCACCTGGAATCATACAACTTTTGTGAGCAAACATCGAAGGCCAAAAGAGGTTGAGAAACTCTTTGGGTGTTTATGTAGTTTTATTTTTGTCTTTCTTTTTCACAGCGGCGTATTTTATATTCAACTCCTTAAATTCTATTTTTTACCTTTTAATGAACTATGTTATTATTTTGAAACAATATATCTTCTTTTTGTTACTTTTAATTTAATAAATAGAGTGGCTATTTTTTGACAAATTATAAAATGTGTATATACGTATGTAAATAGAACTTTGAATATAATCTCTACCTTTTGAAATGTTTGTCCCACTGATCTTGTTAATGGGAGAGTATTCGGCGAGGAGAAGGGTGCCGGATGAAACGTGGTGAATATTATTTGCAATCCCTCTTTTCTTTTGAGCTGTGGATCAGAGCAGCTGACTTGGTCTTTAACCTGCATTCAACAGTGTTGCCTTCTACAGCAAAACATGAAAAGCTGACTTCTAAAGTTATTTATTTTTTAGTGGTTGTCTGTGTGCATGTTCTTGAGTGAAAGCAAAAACCCGATTGTCATTTAAAAAATGTGACACTTTGGGAAATACGCGTATTATCTTTCTGCCAGAGTCGGACGAGAAGATTTGTACCATTTTCCAGATCTGTCTGTTGTATAAGGTGTCAATTAGCAGCTTGGTAGGTTAGCTTAGCACAAAGACTGGAGACGGGGGGGAAACGGCTAGCCTGACTCTGTCCAACTGTAGCACTAAAGCTCACTAACTAACTGTGTGTTTTTAAAAGTTAAAATGTGTAAAAACAAGATTTTGCAGTTTTACATGTAGTTATTTATCCAAGTATTTCTTGGCTGTGACCAGTGTCGCATGGTGTCCTGTGACCCATGAGCTTCTGTGACCTAATTAGGAGAGAAATTTTAGGTCTGTGTTGCCACTGCAAACCTTTATTAGAATTTATTGCATGCCCTCATATTTCATATTCAGGTCACTAATAACAGTGTTACACCATACACTTTTCTGGAGTCCCCAACTGATCAGAGCCAGGAAATAATCTGGCACATAACGCCACTTAAAATGACAAATTGTTGTTTTTACACTTTGGTTTGAACAAATTAGATATAACAAGTTCATTGTTGAGCTTTAGACATGCTAGTTGTCAGATTTTGTAACCGTTGGACAAAGCCAGACTAGCTGTTTCCCCAATTTCCGGTCTTTTTCCGAGACTAAGCTAACTGGCTGCTAGCTGAAGCTTCATATTTGGCTAACGTCGCTGAGCTAACGTTAACTCTCAATCAGAAAGAGAATAAATATATATCTGAAAAGGTCTCTTAATACTACATACATAATCATTAAAATATATAAATTGTGATTAGTTTGTTGCAGATAATTAAATTGTGATATTTGTACAGGACGACACAATATTTAAAAGTGTGAGCAGATAACCTATTAAAGACTTTAGAGCTAGTCCGTTGAGGAACTGTATCTATCACATCACTTGTTCCAAAACTTGCCCTGATGCTGTATGTATTCCTACAGTCAAACCCCTCTTATTCCAAACTGATGTTTAATTAGGTTGCATTGGTGTGAAGTTTGTGAATTGGTCTTGCATATGCATATATTTTTTTATATATTTCATACCTTGTTGTGAAAATAACTTCAGACACTGACACATCTGTTTAGCAATAACGTGAAACAGCCCAGTGATGTTGTGAAAGCTCTCTGGGTGACCCTCCTAAAGGTCTTAAACACTGGACTCTTCTGAGATGTTTTCTTAGGACACTTGCTTCTTGCTTTGCTCTATACTGCATGTACACACATGTTTAGTCAATACTTGTCGAATTAAAGCTAGTTTCCCCTGCAGAGTTTAGTCCTATGCAAAGGTTTATGCGGCCCTTTACTTTTTTGCACCTTTTAATGTGCTACAGAAAATGTGATTTTTACTTTAGTTTTTTTGCGTATATGTCTGAAATCTACACAAAGCTCTGTTTCAGCCAACTTTTTTACATTAAACTATACAATGCTCGTCTTTGATTGTATCATTAACAGAAATATGTTCAACATTAGCTTAGGAGCTCATTGTGTCTACTTACTTTCTGTATTATCTTTTAAATTGGCATCATCAATAAATTAACCTTTTTTAAATAATTGATTGTTTAAATAATTTTTCAAACAAAATGTAAACCTCTCTAATGAGTTCCTGCTTTTCTCTGTCTTATATAATTGTAAACTAAATACTTTTGGCTCTTTGCCATTTTTCACTATTTCCTTACTTTATAAAACAAACTAAAGGTTGGTTAATCAAGAAAATAATTGGCAGATGAATAAATGAAAGTAATTGTTATTTGCAGCACTAAAATGGTTATTTACTGCACATTAATTTTTTTCACCTAAACATCTCCACATCAACGGAGACACTCGAAAGAAATCCACACCGCCCAAAAACTCTTTAAAAATATGATTTCATTCACATATACAAAATACAAATACAATTTATGTACTAAAATGTACACACTCAAAATTCATTTAAGCCTTGCCAGTGTTTACATTCAGTAAAAACGAAATTCACACTGATAAATCATCCATTTTGGAGAAGGAAAGGAAAAATGTACTCGCTCACAGAAATGTAAACATACACAAGTGATCCATATTTACAAAAGAACCAAACACGCTCTGAAGAGGACGAGAAGGAAACACACACCGCTGTAAAAAAACAGCTTTTAGCTGTCCTCCAGAGTCGCCTCACAAACGTTTGTCTATGTCTATCAATGTGAGCAAAAACATAACAGTGATTTCAAGACAAGAAATAGCTTATTTGACAGGAAGTAAATGGGGGGAAAAACATGTCAATATATAAAATATACAGTCAAATGCCTAAGTAGGTACCAGTGATCACAAAAATTATTTATAAGTAAGTAAAAGTAGGTGTTTTATTGAGTATGAACTATTTTGGTTTGTAGTTTGTACTCTGAGTCACTGTCTTTGGGTTGTATTGAAATTAAAAAACACTTCTTTTAGTGAGCAAATACTCGATTTAAAATTATTTCAGATATATGGTCAGAACGGAAATAAGAGAAAGCTATTAATTTACTGAATACTCTTAAGCTGATTGAAGTTAAACAAATACTAAAGTCTCCCTTACAAAAATACACATACATCTTGATCGCAAAAATCCTTCTTTCAAAATAGCAATAATTTCATATCTATTATTTTACTTACACGGTTTTTCTTTAAGACTTCTACAGCAAAGCGTCAGAAAAATAACTGATTTCCATTCCAATAAAAACATTCAAAAGGATAGAAATAAATTATGAGCAGTAAAAGTGTGATTCACTATATTTGCGTGCGTCTCGAGAAACGTCGTCTTATCAAGGTGAGGTGTTTGTTGGAAGGGAACTTCTCAGGTGAAGCAGGTGACTTTGTGACGCTTTGAATCCGTCACGAGTCGGCGACTCTCTGCGGGGTCCGGAGGGAAAACCCAGCTGAGCTCCACAGAACGGATTAACAGGCGAACAGTTTCCCCTGAGCCAGAAACACGAGCTGCACAGATGGCAGCGGGAAAATCAGATATTTTCAGGGTGAGATGTGTTTGATTGTCTCTCTGAAGTCCTTTTAGAGTCTTTTTATGTTGTTGTCTCAGATTAACTTAGTCGAGTCTCTTTTGCTGATGAGGACTTCCAGCAGCCGCAGTTTGGCTTTAACATGCTTGTATTCGTTGTACTCGTCTGCCAAAGGGGAGCGGTCCTCCTTCTGCACATTTCTATGGGAACAAGACAACAAACATTCAGAAATGGGAACGGTTCAACAGTGAAAAGTAAATTATGTGAATGTCTTTTAATTACGCCCTCTCCATTTCTCTTATGTAATCTTTTACCTTCCGTTTTGTCTGAAGAACTGGTCCTCAAACTCTTTCAGGTTCTTGCGGAGTCTCTTCTTCTCCTCTCGGGTCTCTTGGAGTTGCTCCACGAGTTCCTGCCTGTAGGAAAAAGAGTAGAAATATTTAAATATCTTGGACAAGAATATTTCAATTTGTTGAAGGGTTTATAAAGCAGTGGTGGAAGAAGCTCTCAAATCCTTTGCTAATGTGGAAATACTTGATTACAGGTTTAAAAAAAAAAGAAAAAAAAAAGCAAAGTACTACTTAAAAAGGACAGAACATTTATTTTGCTAAATATACTTAAATTATCAAAAGTAAAAGAACTCATCCTGCAAGTGATATATTATTATTTAAGACAATAATAGATTGTGAATACTGATGCATCAATGTGTAAGCAGTGTTTTACTCTGGGAGCTACTGGAGGAGGAGCTAGTTTTAACTTCTTAATATACAATTAGGTCAATTTCAGTGGTTCAACCTAGTGGTCAAGTCCGCTAAAGGGATCGCAAGACAAATCTGCATGGTTGTGAGATGATTGATATGGTAGAGAAGACGAAATAACAAAGTTCTGATACAAAACTCTGTAGTAATTTTGTGATTTTTTTCTCTAGTCTTTGCTTTTTCTGTCTGAAAATATTAATTTTGCTTCTACAATGTGTTTCATAAAATAATATATATATATTTTGTTTTTTTTACTGTAAATTCTTACTCTTAAAAGTAACTGGTAACTACAGCTGTCAAATAAATGTAATGGGATAAAAAGTACAATATTTGCCTCTGAAATGTTGAGGGATAGAAGTATAAAGTAGCATTAAATGGAAATAATGAAGTAAAGTGCCTCAAAATTGTACTTTAAATACATTCCTTGTGTAAACGTGCCATCACTGTTATGTGAGAACAGTCTTGAATGTCTTTTTTTTCTTCCAGTAACTTACATGGTGGCGGAGTGCAGGTTGGACAGCCTCATGTCCGTCATGCTCTTAGAGGCTGATAGTTCGTCCACAGGTGAAATGAAACCGTCCCCTTCCTCATCCATGTGGTCCAGGAAGCCGAGCACGCTAAGCTCCGGTCGGACGGTCATGGTGAACTGCGTCTTTGAGTCTCCCTCGTCCTCTGAGCCGTCCTCCTCCTCCTGCAGAAACATAAAGAGGTCATTCGGTGGCCGGGGGACATAAAGGCCAAGTCGTGCTGTGGCATCTAAAAAAAAAACGATGCTGTTGGCCGGCTTCCAGACTCAAACACCACAGTGCATGAGGGTCGTGCAGGGTTAGTCACCAGTGCTTATAAATCATCACGGTACAGCAGCACAATGCACTTCCATGGACCTCGATTGTGATCCATGTCGATATCCATTAGTATGTGTGGATGGAGTTAATGAAGGCAGTCAACTAGAATGCACACAGTCCACCGAGAACCAACCTAAAGTCCTGACGCAACTACAGCCAGCAAAATACGCAGAGCACAAAGATTTAGTTCTTGATTACCGTTTTCTTTTAAAAAGAATCATTGTGCTTTATTACAACGTGGGTCTTACTATTGTAGCTTTTACCATCATTTCTTATGGTTATCATAACATCAAAGTCATTACTGAGATCAGGGAACATGACACTAACTGTCAGATAATCAGTTGTAAACAAGGTCAAAAATGAATCTGGAATGTCTCAACGAGTAGTTTCCATTGCTTTAACTTATTGGATCTTACTTAACAGTGTTAGTAATATAAGATGGGATCATTTTACAATGTTTTTGTATGTAGATTATGTTGGTGACACGTAGGTGTTCAGGTGTTTCAACTGCAGGTGTGTTCTGTGCAGGCGTCATCTCAGCTGCACTGGTTATTGGGACAATAAATACACTGAACCACTTTGCAATCCTACTTGTTGCCGTTTGTTTTCCGTACAAACACAAATATGTGTATATATTTTTTTATCAAATCATAATTCTTCCAAATTAGGCAAACAATATTCCCATGCAACCACCGAAAATGGCAGAAGTACCCCCCGGGGAACAAATTCTCGTGGTTAGGAATCAGTGGTCTAAACAACCTTTTTGGGTTTATAATATTGGTTAATGAACCCTCATTCACAGCTCTCTGTGACGAATGTTTTGGTAAACAGGTATCCTGGGTCATACATTTTAGTTTTCTTTTTCAAATTACGTTTGACTGACTAGGAGGTTTGTTTCAATTCTGTCTGACTGCTCATGTATCTTGCCCCATCAGACTTCTTTTAAACTATCGTGTGTAACTAGATCTCAGCAGATATTATCACTAGTAGAAATGATGGCCAAAACTGTAAAAATAAGACCCCAGGTTGTAATAAACCAGAATAATCCTTTAAAACACAACATGTACTGCTCAAAAATCACAGGGCAGTTCAAACAACAGTTCCAGGCAGCTACTGATTCAACGTCTCTACAGGAGCTGGTGACAGGAAACAGGCAACCGCCCAATCAACAGGCAGCAATCAGGTTCATTAGAGGGGTGAATGGTTGAGTTATATGAGGGGTAGGAGGGAGGCGGGGCATTGGAGCTGGCGGCTGATTGTTCAAGCAGCAGCAGCTCTTCACCTTGATATCATCGAAGAAGAGTGCGGTTTCGCCCTCGATAATGGGCTGAAGGAGGGGACCTCTGCGCTTGCTGGAAGGAGAGCCCTGTGGTGACGGTTAAGAAGGAGGCGTTAACCACGCTGAGACGCTCGCGCTGGTGTTTGCAGCAAGGCCGTGAGAAAACGCCATGCGTCCTTCATGTTTTTACCAAACTCTATGTCTAAATCACCACTTTATTTTCCATAGGAGGTCCAAATGACAATAATTCGAATTAGTCTTCACAAACAGCGCCTTCAATATGTGCCAGGATTCAGGGTTAGTGAACGTATTTAGGGTCGCAACCACTTCTAACACCACGATTCTCTCTGTGTGAACCACTTCAAGATCCAAATACCACAACAGCTCAGCTGCTTATTTCTTGTGTGAAAGTAAAATAAAATGAACATGACATTTTTTACTTTTTTTTTTTTTCAATAGGCAGGAAAAAAACATATTTTTACCATGTTTGTGCCTCTGTACATTTGATTGAGTAGATTGACTTTTTGAGAGTAAACTCCAGAGTTACCTTTCTTTTTTATAGTATTTATTTTAGGTAAAAAAAGAGACAAAAAAAGAGGAGCTTGTGGGGTTAAAAGATGGAAAATTGTTCCAGTATAATAAAAATGCTGTCAGTGGTCCCAATTTGCAGGATGGGGATTAAAGGTAGTGCATTATATAACAGATATATATATATATATATATATATATATATATATATAATGATAATCATATCTTATATAATAGAACTAGTTATTAAATTGTTGAGTAAACAAACAACACTCATCTATATTTTATGCAACTATTAATGCAACAGAGTAGCATTAACAACACTAAGTGTAGTTTCTTAGAGCAAACAAGTCCTCATATCATAGTAAAGTTGAATGTTTTTATAGAGTCTGACCCTCTCCTGCACTCAGCTGTTCATGATGTCATTTCCTGTGAACTCAATCCGCCACCTATGAGCTGCTTTACGAACCGAGGGATTCAATGAGCTGCCAAAGCTGGACTTAGAAAGGTGGATAACACGTCTGCAGCACGGCTGCCACCAGTTCCCACAGCCGGCACCGAAGCCAACATGAGCTGGGATTAAAGTGTCTACAGATGCTTTGACAATGGGGTGATCTTTGCCGCTCGCTCGTCAAAGAGCCGCAGGACAAATGGGCTACTGTGGAGAACAAGAAAGAAAAGGAAGGGAGGTTAAGATGTGGTACTTACAATGACGGGGATGGTCGAGGCTCTGCACAGGATCTGCTTCACCAGACGATATCTGTCGTACAGGGGCTTCATGATTTGCCTCTCGCTCTTGGTGACCTGAAGCAGCAAAGGAGAGGGACACCTTGTTAGCCCAGCATTCGCTTCTCTCTGTCCTACTCTAACTAATTAGCTACAGCATTAAACATAACACAAAATGACAAGCTAACCCAGACGGCGAACAACTCCTCAGCCTGTTCTCCAGAGCGTGAAGGTCGTTAACCACAAACCACCGAGGAACAACACAGCGTGAGGAGGTGACAGAAAGGCCAGCTGCACTTCCTGATATACAACAAAACTAGCAGGGATTAGACGCCACAATTATTCCAATTGGATTTCGGTCTGACATCAAAAAAAAAAAAAAAAAGTGTGTCAGCTTCTTTACAGTTCAGTTTTTACAGCTTCATTTGTCCCGTAAATGTGGTTGAAGCTCCTGTGACTAACAGCACAAGTTGTGACCAATAAAGATATAAAAGGAACAAAAAGAATAATATCCATCCCTCATTTATAGAGAACAGACACACACTGTGAAAGCTAATCATGACGAACGCGCTCTGGCTTGAGACATTATTCACCCTTGACTTGCAATCTGGGTCACGATGAAGTGGTAAACAAGCTTTTCTCATGGCTGGCAGGAGATTTGATATACAGTTTGGTTTGTGTCTGTGCGTTTGTGTATTCAAAGGAGGACTTACTGGTCGACCGTGTATGCCCTCGTAGTAGAGAAGAGCTTTCTGAAGGGCGACTTTCTCCGCTCCGATCTGCTCCCGTGTCATATCCTGTCAGCCGGGAACATGAATTGAAACATCAGAACCTGATCTGGATTCACTCTGTGTACGCCTGCTTTTAAATTTGTCGAATATATCTGTATTTTGTTTATTTTGTTGTCCTTGTGAGAGTGTATCGCGGTCACGGTCTAACCTTGATGTCCTCTGGACGGCTCACTTCCTCTCTCTTCTCCTGCAGCTTCTTCAAAATCGTCTCCAGGCTGCTTTCCACCGGAGGCTTCGGCACTTTCTCCTGCTGGGGTTTCTTCTCCAGCTGAGAGCCGAAGCTTTTGGGCAGCGTGTTGCTGCGCTGGCGGGTCAGAGGCGGCAGGTCTTCCTCCGACTTCATCAGCTTGCTTTCTGTTGAGGATAGGGGCAGGAGAATATTAATGAGCTTTGATTTGAGTTTCATCCCACTACAGTGTAGGGCTTTTCGTGTCTTTGTCTTACCTTTTAGCTCCTTACGAAGCTTAGACAGTTCATTGACCCATCTCATAACCTCTGGGTTTCCAGCTTTATCACTGTGGGAGGGCTGGATGGAAAAAAGCAAAAAAAAGCAAAAGAACTGATGAGAACAGATTCTCTTTCACAATGAAGCAGCAGTAGCTCTAATTACTGTTCAGGTGACGTAACTATATTGACAATAAATCTCAAGTAGAGCTCTTTGTGGTATTATTAGCCTTTTTATGAGGCAATTTTTAAAAAAAAAACAGTCACAGACCTTAATTCTCTATTTATAATCAATTTCAACGAGTCATAGGAGTCTCCTCGGATAGTCAAAGCCCTTGTTAAAGGTTTGTAAAAATGAGATTTTCTTATTTTCTATGTGATAAATGAAACCCTTGGACCTACCCTGTATTTACGCTCCTCTTCAAACCTCTCCTCAAACCTGTGGATCTTCTTCCTCAGCACATGGATCCTCTTTGTGAGCTGAGCGGACGTCAACTCCTCTTTCTCATCGTCGCAGGAGCCAAGAGACGAACTCCGTCTGCGACTGCAGAGATGCAATAATGTTAATTTCACCGACAGCTCCGTCCTACTTGCCTCTACACGAAAGAACATGCGCCAAGTGTTTTACCTGGCAAACGAGTGTGTGTTGGGCGGCGAGGGAGGCACTTCAGTGTCGTCCAGGTACTGCTGGCACTGTCCGTGGGCATAGAAGCGAGGTGACAGCATCGGGTCGCTGTCCTCTTCCAGGAGCTGGCGGATCAGGCGCCCCCCAGCGTGAGGAGACAGTCGGGCTTCCTCACGGTCCATGCTCTCCCTCTGCATTTGCGAGTGCGCTGGGATCGGCTCTGACGAACACAAAAACAAACAGGCTTTGTGTTAAAATGTGCCACTTTGATTGCTCTGCTGTCAAAGAGAGGATGCAAACACAACATACTTCACTGATTTTGGAAAGCAGATTTATCATATTATGCCCAAAAGCTCTGTAGCTACAGAATAACAGAATAAAACATGGTCTCAAAAGCATTTTATGAACTCTAAGTCAAGTATCATATCTGCTTATTGAATCAGAGTCATTTTAAATCCGTTATAACTAGTTACAAATGAAATGTAAGAACTAAAACTCATAAGGTTGAGCTACAACAACAAAAACTGCCAAATAGATAATGTATTTGCTGTTTTTAAATACCTGATTATGTTCACAAATGGCTTGATTTGTCCGACCAAGAGTCTCAAACACAAAGCTATGAATTCTTTATCACATGAGACAAAGACAAGCAGAAAAATCCACACAGTTGAGAAGCTGAAATTAGTAATGTCTGATTTTCTTGCTTGAAATTTTTTTTTGCTAATTAAGGAATCAAATAATTGTTGCAGCTCTAATCTAGATTGCTCTTTGCCAACAGTGGAAAATGTGTTTAAAGGAAAGGAGGGTATTTTCCTTCCTGCTATAACCCTGTTTTAAGACTAAGTAACATACAAGATGGCTCAAAATGTTCTGAGAAGGTCCAACAATATGTTCATTTTCCAAAGATCAGCACTTATTCTCTTCCAATACACTATAAGCTCATTTCTTTCCCTGCTAAAATCTTTTTGGACCCTATCTGGCGACGTGAAAGTCACTGGACATGATGATGCTGCTCTCTCTAAAACCGTGAAGGGACAAAAAAAAAACTTCCTCTGGGCCTCGATGGTCACAGATGTTGTTTTGAAACTGCGGGTGAGACACGCCCACCCTCCCTCTCTCCGTTCATCCCCTGGTCCCAGTCTTCACTCAGGTAATAATTATGTCTGGTGAAAATAGCCACGCAGATACCCCTGACAATCCCCAGGCTATTAATAATGCCTGGCTCTCTGTGGGATAATGTCAGGACGCGACCCCTGTTGAGAGGTACAGTGATGAGTTAGTGTTTTAGTTTCCACTCTGCATGGTGAGAGATAAACTTCGTCAGCATCTGTACGAGCTTTCATGAGAAAAAGACTAGACTGGGAAATATCACAGCTCTCTGTTATAATAAGAAGGGGAAAACTCTGTGGAAACTATATCAAAACATGAAACTCAGCAGGAACAATAATGTAGATTTCGTGGAAAAGGTGGGACCTGTAACATCAGGTATCAAGAGACTCTAGAAATATACATATAAATTCAAAAGTGTCAGAAAACACACGAGAAAATATGTATGGACAGTCTAAAACTGCACATCATTTATTTTTCTTAGCTTGGGTGAGTTGGGCCGTGCGAGAAGCAACTTGGCTCAAATTCCAGCTCTGGTCCCGCGGGTCCTCCTGTAGTTTTAGGTACGTGCAGTTTACAAAGTAGCAACTCTCTGGCATGTTAGCGCTCGCTCACAGCGGCAGGCGAAACTCTAAATCACACAGAATGTCTTCGTTTGAGGTCTATTATCTGGCTCAGAGTGCAGAGCGGTGTAGCTGGTCACTGAGGCTCCATGGCATTTGAAATTAATCCTTTAAATCAACCGCTCGCTGATGGTTCAGGATTAACTAGACTAATGAAACAAAAAACATGCCAGTTTGCCATTTCACTAAAGGTTGCTGTGTGTGTGTGTGTGTGTGTGTGTGTGTGTGTGTGTGACGCTCGCCACAATGTTCCAGATCATTCAAGCATATTGCCATGCCATGGAAAAGGTCATTCAGACATCTTTGTGTTTCTTTCTTTCTCTCTGGAGGTGATGTAACACAACACTTACCATCACAACAACTTGGATGAAAAATGGTTTTGAAATCAAGGAAAGGGGTGTTAAAGAACGGAGAATCTAGAAGAAGAAAAGAGGGAAGAAGTAAAGGACAAGATGAAGGAATGAAAGCAAAGAAAGGACCAGCATGCACCCTTCTTGCTGCAGTTAATATGGGAAATCAAAATAACAAACCTCTCCCTAAACCTTAATTAACGAGACACATGAGCTACAGATTCTTGTCTCTTCCTGTTGAAATGCCTGTTAACATCTTTCCACAATCGCTGGCAGACAGACAAGGACAGAGCAGCGGTAAATATCAGGTCATCATGACAGGCGCTGGCACAAAGTGTACTGGGACAAAGGCCTCACACCATTGCCTAATGGACTCACCCACCCGCAAGCCCATTTGTACTGTATTGCATTGTTCTGTACAGTAAGTACACATCCCCTAACAGAACCATTACACAGCTTTATTAACCGTTTATTCAGGCTGGCTCGTTTTGCCACAACATAAATCCCTCTTTGGTTCTCCTTCGTGAAGAATAAACATGCCAGCAACACAGAAAAAAAAAAAAAAAAAAAAAAGTTAAAACTTTGCACAATACATTTTACACAATTGCAGTTGGTGCAAATAGCAAGCCCTCCTCGCCCTCATGCTTCACAGGACCTGATCCGTTTGCCATCTCATGCACCTAAAGGAGAAGCTGTATGTATGAACAGCCTGTCACAGCCAATCATGCAGGCTCACTCTGGCGCCCTCGCTGCCACAAACTCAGCTATGCATTCAGGACAGAATGTACAGGAAGGAGATTCAACAAGAGGCAAAAAGACAAAACTAAAAAAAACAACAGGCAAGTGATCTACTACAAAATGTCTTCATAATATCAGCGCAAAATACAGCCATCTGGATTATAAATGCCCTGAAGAAACTGCGCAAAGCTGCCCTCTACTACGTCCTCCTTCAAGCTAATTTAATTTTTTATTTCCAAGCAAGCACAATGAGGGACACCGTGCACAGACTCAAGAGAGCTTAACCAACTAACACCACACTTTTGTACGGTACCGATTCAACAGTTAGTTGGCTCAGGCACAATATTTATTTACTTGACATGCTCGTGCTGCACAGCAACAACAACAACAACAGCAAGCTCTCACAGACCTCTGTTGTTTTTCACGTATCACATTTGGCCACTAGAGAGCTCCACGAAACATGCAAGCTCCAACCATGAGGCTGGTAAAGTTGAGAGATTTATTTATTTTTTTTTCTCCGACTGCCACATCAGACAGGAAACAGTGGAGGTGGTAAGTGGGAGTAAAGACCAACGTTTGCAGCGGAGAGATGTTAAACCATGTGCCAACATGCCCTTTAACTGTATGTCACTGTAAGACATGGACCTGTTGGCTATCATTCCAGTGGCTGCTCAACGCAGATACCTCCACCCCACCTCCGCCGTGTCGCAACGTCCGAGCTAAACAATCATTATTCTCAGTGCACTAGTGCAATCGCGCACGATTTCCTTTCTGCACAAACGCCAACACCTCTGCATAAATAAACACGGTAATAACATGCATACAAAAGCTGCTGTTGAATGCCAAATCACCATCACAAATTCCTGGAGTGACAGAGCAAACATGCACTATGTCAAATTTAAACAGACAAATAAAATGAAACTTGGATAAGTAAACTCTCCGAATGCAAGCCACGTTTCTACAGACGGCCATCTGGTATACTGTTATCACCAATCAACTTCCCATTTAATGATTGATTTCTGACTGGGAATTACAGCAGCAGCAGCAGTCTGGAAACATTTCAGTGAAAGAAATTCCCAACTAACTGAGACATCCTGGTAAAAAAAAAAAAAAAATAAAAACACTGTTTGCTCTTTAAATACAAACACAAGAGGAGCTCTAAACTTTCAAAACCTTCATATTTTCTCTTGAAAGATGAATTCAAGATTCACATGTGGTCTAATTCAACAGCAACAACTCAACAAACTGTCTGCAGCACTGCCTTATCTCCCCAGCCAGGCAAACAAGCACGTCTCCAGTGTGTTTCTCCGCCAGATATAGGTTGCTAGAGGACTTAAGCAGGAGGAGGAGGAGAGGCAGCAGGAGGTGTGCAGCTGCTACCCAGACACCCATGTGCAGAGCTGGGGTCGTCCGAGCATGTTTGTGTGAAACGGTGTGTATTGCAAACAGCATTGAGCCTATTTAGAAGTAAAGTATCACATGCGAGAGAAGCAATCTACGCGTGTAAACGACAGCTGGACGGCCCTAAAGCAATTACCTCCCCAGTTGTTTTCCTCGGTGAGCGCTGTCAGGTCCAGCCGAGGCACGTCCTCGCAGCTCTCGCGGTCCGGGTCCGAGCCTCGCACCTCTCCGCCGGCCCTCCCCGTGTCACAAGTGACGGGCGACTCCTGGATCTTCATCCTGAACGTCTGCACAACCATGAGAGAAAAAGGTTGGAAATACAAAAGAGCGCTCAACGACGGGTGACCAGCCTTGTGAAACAACACTCTTTAAGTTGAGCGAAACACACACACTCCCACGGACCGGCCCAGCCCTGAGACAGGGGGCTGGGCCCTGCTCCCGATTGGCTGCTACTGTGGCGAAAACATTCGCCCATCTGTCTTTGACTGCGTGTGCGTGTGTGTACGTGTGTATGTGTGCGTGTGCGTGTGTGTCTGAGAGGAGGGACGGTTTGGCTCCGCCTCGTCTTCCACCCATTGGAATCCTTCACCCCTCCCTCTCTCCCCCCCCTCCCTCTCTTATTCTCTCTACAGTTGTCCTCCATGCTTTCTCTCCTCCCTGACATGTGCATGTATTCCCCACACTAGCGCTGCTCTGGACTTGTTTGTTTCACAGCAGCAAGAGCAGAGGGGAGGGGTAGAAGGGAAGGGAGGAGAAGGAAGGACAAAAAAAACAACAACTGCAAACAACTCGTGAGCCAGCACACGTAGCCTGACAAGGTGATTCTTTCCCTCTCTCTCCCTTTCTGTCTCTCTCTGCAGACAAACAAACTACGCTTCCTCCTCCAGCACCTCATTACTTCCTCCCACTGCTCACCCATCATCATCCACCAGCGTCTTCTCCTCTCTTTCCTTCCCTCTCAAACTTTCTCAAACTCCACGTTGCTTAACATCAAAGCAGTGTGATCAAATTCTACTAGCGTATAATGGTAAAATACAAGCCACTCAGCAGGTCATAAATTTAAGAAGGTGTCCGTGGATCACTTAAGCATTAATCTCTGTGGGGTCCCATTTCCTCTGCCTGGGCGTGGGATCAAGCTATTTTTAGGAAGAACAGATCAAGGCACACTGCCGCCAGACCTCACGAAATGCCACAGACAAGCGGCTTACTGGAAGGGGTGCACTTGAATCTGGTCAGCCCTTGTTTTTGTTTTGTTTTTTTGTTCATGAAACTAAGTAGTAGTTGTTGTTGTTGGCAGTTCCATGTAAGATTAGTGGTCAGCAGCATAATTAGTCTCAGGTGTGCGTGTGTGTGCTCTCGTGCTGAAGTGAGTTCTCACATCTCCTCGTTTGTAACAGGAGCAATAACTTTGATGCAATGAGAATCGTTAGTGGCATTAGTGTAAAGAACATGCAGACTGTGATCAACAATAGCAAACATGTCCCCTAAGTAGCTCTCACTGTCACCGTTCCTCAGCGCCTCCATGAATAAGTACATACTGCACCGGCTCACTCAATCAACATTCAAGGTCCTTTAATCACAGATCCACATACACATTCCTCGAAATAACATGAAGAGCAATGATGTTCAGTTGTATCAGCTTCTAGGCCCAGTGTGCACACAAACAAATCACCAGTCTAACAAACAGAAGAAACTATACTGTTTTCAAGATCAATAAAGATCTTTTGTGCTCAAGTAGCACCTTGTTTTTGAATGAATCAAGAACAATCCACATGAGTGAATTACAGCGTTACGTATGCAGATTAACAGATATGTATAGACTTGTCATTACATCCTGGTTTATTAACATAACAGCAGTCTGTTCTCAAGTGACTTGTATCAATCACAAAGTTTTTGATCAAAGAAGAACTTTGTTGGTAATTAGCCGCTTGCGTCTGCTTAGTTCTAAACTCGTTGCTTGTTAACTAAAGTACTTCATGTGGCTTCTTGTTAAGCGCTACCGTCACGCATTTAAAGTGTGGACTCATTAGGCTTTGAAACAGAGGAGACCATCGGGTGAATGTTGTGTTATTATGAGTGTCAGAGGTAAGAGATTATATCGTCACAGTTATATTGTCTGCTTTTGAGACTTCAAAAGCAGACGAAAAGTTTCTTCAGCAAGCTGCACTTTTGCTGTCAAATCCTTTTATATGCAAATGACTATGGACATGTTTTTTTTAGGCTGCAAACTAAATGATATGATCGTACTGTGATGAAACACATCAATGCTGGTGTTAGCGTTGACATTGTTTTTCTCGCAACCACTGTGTAGTATTATAATCAGAGGAAATTATGCAGTGAGTGCATTTAGGAGGTGAATTTACACTTTAAAGGTAGCTTGATAAAAGACTTGATGACTTGAGTTGATGATTAATTGGTCCAGCTTGTTTTAACTGATTAATCAATCTCTGAATCACTGGCATCAGTGTAGAGAGAGTACAATGTAAACCCCCCTTCAAGATGTTCTGAGGAGTAACACTGTGGATTAACAGCAGCACAGATGTTACAGGTCGGCATGGTCCCGCTGTGTTCAAATAACATTCAGATGCACGTTCCCCAGGAACATCAGCCAATGTGTTCGGTGACACACACTGGAGCCACGATTACATCATCACGAGAGGTCCAGCTGGTGCAAAGCAGGGGTGAGATAGTGTCTGTGTGTGTGTGGGGGGGG
>NW_022280058.1:4875970-4902780 GCF_004355925.1 Anarrhichthys ocellatus | reverse complement strand
GGGCAATGACAATGATTAAGCTGTGTTTGAAGGGCTTACACACAGTGTACAAACAAACAGAGAGGAATTTAAAAGGCATTTAACTGAGACAGCATCTAACATTGGACCCACATACACAATGTGTATGATTTGGCCTGACAGCTTTGTTTTCTTTTTGCTCTCCCACACCATCTACGTGTGGTGGAGCACTCTCCACACACTCATTTTAAAAACACATGCACTCAAGCACGTGCACTTTCTGAGGCGAGTAATTTTGCAACACAAAAAAGTTACTCATCAAGTAAAAGACAATATCAGCTGCAAAACAAAACCCGTGGTCTCCTCCAACTATCAGTTTTCTGATGGTGAGGGTACTACATGTTCTACTACATGTTCTGAAGGTGGGTGTGTTTACAGGGACTAAAGCTTCAACAAGACGCAGACCGACAAACTAAGACATGCAACACGACAACACACAGAGATTAAGGTGTTTCAGAAATTAAAAAAAACTTGCGAAACAGTGGTGTGAAACAGAGGAAGTGTTTGTCCTGAAATATTTTTTGACAACTCAGAATACATAATTTATTATCTATCCATCTTTTTGATGATTTTTGCAAGTATTGATTTATTGTTCAGTTCATCAAATTTCCTAAAAATTTGGAGGAAAAAATTTTTTCCAATGAGTTGAAAGTGACGTCTTATTTTGTTAACAGTTCAAAACACAAATATATTCAATTATAAATGGAATTTGCACGAAAAGTCTCACATTTGAGAAGATGCAAACAAAAATGTTTTGCATTTTTTGCTTGAAAAACGACTTAAATTAATATCACAACAGTTGTGAAATAACATTCTGTCAATCTACTAATTGGTTAAACAGTAAATAACAGAGAAAATCCTGTTTTTACAAGTCAAATGAACAGTAGGTACACTGAGGGTATGTCATTGAAAACATTTCTTTCAATGAGCCGCAGGTGAAGAGGTCACCATGCTGCACACAGAATCAGTCTATTAATTGTTCTTACTATCTGCAGCTTAGAGGAAGACAAAGATGGCCTGATGGTAACACCCATGTCTGTGTGATAACCCCAGACCAGCTGAGAGGCTGTTGGACCGGCGTCATGCTGGCTCCAGATGGCCGCTCGGTGACAAAGTGTGGTGGTGGTGGCAGAGCTGCAGCCTGAGCTGCTACTAAAATCCATCTGGGATGCTTGGAAAGGGATTCACCATATTTGTATCGGCTGCATGATTCTGTTCACTGGTGCTGGTCCAGATTAAAACTGGAGACGAGCAGATGGAGAAGGTGACTCGTTTCTTTGTGCTCTCACAGACAGCTACACAAAACTTCCAGTAGTACAGACTTTCCACAGTGTTTTCAGTAGCTGGCTGAGGAACTACTGTGTGTTTGTGGAAGAATGACGGTGGGAAAATCCCTTTTTGCAAGAACTCTTAAATGTCCCTTTGTCAAAAATGAAATTACATGTTCTGTGAAACTGCAGATGAGTTTCTGTTCAACAAATCAGTTGTGGAAGTGTCACAAAACACAGACTAGTACGAGAGCAACATGAACAGAGTAAAAAAAAACCTGTGTGAGGTTAGGGAGGGCAAGTCACCAGCCATGTTCTTGTTCTGACAAATATTTGGTCCATTTTGTCCATCTTGCTATGTATGTGTCTTTTCTTAATCTCAGAAGGAAAGTCAGTCTTTCCGTATCGTGAATTTCTTTAATGATTTCAATCCAATTTTCGACTGAAGGTTTGTAGCCACTTTCGAGTAATTCCCTTTTTTGCATGCTACCGTTAATATTTTCAGGAGGTATCTGTCATTTCCTGTTATTCCTTCTGGTAGATCACCCAAATAAAGTGACTTGCATGTGAATAAGATCTGCTGGCCAAGAATATGCTGCATAATTCTCCAAGTGTTTTGCCAGAATGTTTGTATCTTGGGGCAGCACCAGAAGATATGGTGGTGGTTTGCACAACCCTCCCCACAATTTCTCCAGCATATATGGTTTATTGTGGCTAAGTATGTCTTCATTTTAGGGGTAATAAAGAAACGAACAAGGTTCTTCCAGCTAAATTCACGCCAATACATAGAACAGGAAGTAGTGAACGTGGTTTCACACATATTCTCCCATTGCTGACTGGGTATTTTATCTTCTAGTTCCTTCTCCCATCTCTCCTTGATATATGTTGTGGTAGCCCGTTGTAATTCTGTGGTAAAGTTTTGAAATTACTGATTTGGAGCTGCCAATGTATGCCCGTACTATTCATTTTAATATTTCATTAGGTTCCATAGTTACCTCATGTCTCTAAGTCTGAGCAAGCTTTTAATACGATTTGAACACGGACGTTTTTGAAACTTGGTGCTGCTGATACATTTCAGTCGGTGCCAAAAAAGTATTGAGATTCAATATCCAGCCTTTCCCTTTCTTTCACACGTCTCCCCAAAAATCTGGGACTCTAGTCTTCTCCAGTGGTAGATGCATGGGCAGAGCAGATCCACCATGTAGGAGGAGGAAGGAGCAGAACAGAAAAATGATATAACCCGACAGACAAATCGAGGCTCATAGGAAAGGAATCTTGAACTTCAACTTACCCGTTCAGGAGAAGGAATGCCATCTTTTCTTGAAATGTCATTCCTGAAAAAAATCCAACAGAGAAACCACTTTAGCAAAAGAATCTTTGACTGATCACTGCAACCCAAGATAGTTTATCTTCCAGTCAGGAATCTCATGCATACACATATGTAGAGTATATTTTTGCTGCCTGTCTTTATCAGATAAAGTGCACGCTATAAACACCACAGTATGCCAGACAGATCCCGTAAGATAGTGGCAGCCAATAGCTTATCAATGTAAAACAAACATTCAGGTAACCGGTGCAGAAAGTGATGAGAAAAAAATGATTCACTTTAATGACTTTAATACAATTTCTCAAAGGGATCAAGTTAAGGTTTTAAAGAGCTTACTCAAATGTCTCCATGTGGTTCGCTTCGGGTCTCTCACCAACACATTCCTTGAACTGGAAAAAGACACAATTCAAACATTAATTAAACATGGATTATCTACATAGCTGATTTTATGACCAGTTTTCCCATCAAAATGTGACAATGTTCTGTTGCATCAGCATGTCCAATGACGTTTTTAACAGTATGCTTTAATTTCTAAAGCACTTTTCAAAACAGAGGCTTATTACAAAGTACTGAACAAGCTGGTATACCGATGTGTAAAAATCGCTTTGAATTCCTGCTCATACTATATGAAATAATAAACGAGGAACCATGATTGCTTTTATGAATCTTTTTGGATGCTGAACCATGAAGGCTGAAATACAATGTTTTACTTAATTTCACTTCGCTTCAGATTTCATTGCAATGCATCCAACAGTTGTTGGGGAGTTTCACTCAAAACCACAAATATGAACCTAAAAGTTAGAGGAAAACTCAATTCATAGCAGTGAATCGTCTGGAAACCATAAATGTCTTTCCCAAATGTCATGGCACTCCATCCTGTAGTTAAGATATTTCAGTCTGGACTAAAGTGGTGGACCAAACCAATCGACACCGACATCCACAGAGACGCTAAAGCCAAAGACACAGAGGCTGGAGACTATTGTGGAATGGTGCAATTTAACCATAAAACAAACTTTAATTGACTTCATGAAAAAGAGCACATAAAACCAATGCTGTATATATATTCCATGATGCTGTGTTGCTGTACAATAAACAGCAGCAGAAACAACACCCAAGACGCTTTCAGAGCTCCGAATTACTCTCAGGGGCTCTTGACATAACAAGCTCACATGACAGAGACACAGACACTCGCTAACATCAAAGCTCTGCTATCAGCCACTCAGCACCACGGTCGCCTGGCCAATCAGAATTGTGCCAGCTATCACCTGTAGAACATAAGTGTGCCAGAGCGTCGACACTCATCTGCCCTGTTACATAAAGTGTTGGCCTGAGGATTCAGTTGAGTGTAAGCGAGAGTGCTGAACTTGCAATTAAGCGTGAGCCAAGTGTGTGAATAATAATCGGTCTTGCTTTCATGCAGCTTCAGTGTAAGAAGAGTCTGTGGAGACTGGATCATGTTACTGAAGCAACACGGTTCACACCATGTCCTCCTCCTGCTTTCACACACTCCTCGTATAGACTCTACGATACAACTGTCGGGTATGACTCACTGCATCTTGGTAGGCAGGCGAGAGGTAGCTGACCAAGTATTTTATCATCTGATCAAACTGGCACTCTTAACCTGGACGATGTAGGTACTAGTGTGTATCATTGATTGGTCTGCTGATTATTGCTGATGATTCTATTCTACAAAATAGTTTTAATAGTAAAATATTAAAACTTGTTTTGTCAGATCAACAATCTAAACCCCAAAGTTATTTCATTTACAATGACATAATCAAATCTTCACATTTCAGAAGCTGGAACCAAAGAATATTTTTTTTATATTTTTTCTTATTAACTGACTTTTACAATTAAACAAGTATCAAAGTTGTTGCCAATCAATCATTTGCAGATTGACTAATTGATCAATTGAACTAAGACCAGATATCTAAGTTTTATAAAGATGTTTTCTTACAGATTCCCTTATTTATCTTGACAAAAGAAGCCAAACGTAAAATGGGTTAGTATTATCTAAAAAGTAATACAATAACTTTGCCTAAATAATATGCAGTGTAAATGGACACCATGTTGATTTAAATCTTAAACTTTACAATCAAAGAAAAAGTAAATAAGAGTCAAATCTAATGTCAGCTTTCGATGCTGTACAGCTTCCGGTATTCTGTGTACTGACACATTAAGTTCAGTCGGAACCACAAACCAAATCATAGTATGTATGACACACTTGTGTTAATTCAATTTATGTGTATAGACAAAATAACCAGAAGGTATGGTCTGTTATTTTCCAAACCTTGAGAGCAGCATCTCTACCTGTTGACACATTTCTCGTGTCAACTATGGAAACTGAAGACAATGAAACGTTCAGAGGCTTCAGAAAACAAGTAAAATATCAAAGTAACATTCACAAACAAAGTGTTTAACTGCATTTCAATCATTTCCCTTTTACATGATACAAATACTGAGCACTCAACATTGTGGTGTCGAGTACTCTCTGGTGCATCATCGTCTTCAGAGGATAAAAGCGGCAGCTAATTGCACAGTCGAAAGTGGCTCTTACACTTGCACTGCTTCTGGAAAAAGTGGTTTACAAGTAGTGTGGCATGCTGCATATTACAAGCCACTGTACAATGAGAATGGCAGGGAACCATTAGGCAGCTGCATCTTGCTTCCTGTCATCTTCCAACTCGCCACTGTCCGCATTTAGGGATTCTTGTTAGCTGCAACTGCCAATTATTTGCAGTGAGTCAGAAATAAGGATGCCCGGGAGGTTGAGCTGATTGATTTAGCAACCAATCTGCATCGCAGGTGCATTAGGGGAGAAGATCGGTGGCGGCAATTTTAGAATTCACTACAATCTAAAGTAGCCATGATATTGGGAGAAACAACTGAAAGAAACATGCGTTGTTGAGGTTATCAGCTGACCTACACCGACTGACCTGTCACAGTGAGAGAAAAGATTAAAACAGCGGTGACAGAAAGCTGTCAAAAAACACGAGTGGGAGAGATGCTACCAAAAGATGCTGACAAATCACACAGATAGGAAGAGACGAGGAGAAAAGGCGAGATGACTCACTGTGTGGGCGCCCTGGTTATCTGTGAGCTGCACCAGTGTCGGGCTGTGTTTCCACTTATTGGTTTTGGGGGTTCGCTCGGCGTGACCACTCTGGTCTCCCTGTGAGTCCACGCCGCTGCTGCTGCTGCCAGAGTCCTCCCCCACGCTGCCCGAGCTGCTCCCACTGCTCAATGGGATGTTCTCCTTGTTGGTGTCAGCTTGGACGGACGAAGCCCTGCTCTCAGACGGAAAAGAGGACGGTGAGGAAATGAGTGATCTGCTGTCCATCTTACTCCCTCTGTTGTACACTTTGGTCCGTCTTTATCAGCTTGACATTGGGTGAAATACTTCAGGAAACTAAATGCCAAGGTCATCCTGATAACTCATTTACACGTGCTGTTTAGCTTTTGTGCTAATTCTATTTACTGTCCACGGTCTTGGTCTTTGGACTGATGTACTTCTCTAATCCACGTCTCACTCTCAGACTCCAGCACATCTCCATCAACAAGGATTAGTTTCTGACTGCGATGACTCCAGTTGTTATGACTGTGCTGTGTCTCAGTGGACGAGCTTACCGCACAGAATGAAACCTTACAAGTGTTTACTGTCACCAAAAACACCAACTGGAAGTAGTGGCACTGCAGTGAGAACCTGAGGTCAGGCTTTAGTGATGAATGGCATCTTACTGTGCTTTACCGGCACAGTATTATTAAAAAAAATTAATCTGAGTCGTTTCTGTCTGTCTATTTATTTTGTATTATTTATTTTTGTCGTAATGTGGTTTAATATAATGGTTCAGCGGGTGACGGGTGGGTTGAATGGGGTTTTCATTGGATGGGTAATAAAAAGTAAATATGAAGGAAAACATGTTCTTTTATTATGTGTGCTTCCAATATAAATACTTTCTAAAATAAAAATATTCTAGTGTTTGTATCTTGAAATAAGAAATATAATTCTGCACTAGAATGAAGAAAAAATGACTTTTGATTTACATAACAAAAAAGTGGGATTACTGTCACTCTACTAGCAGATTTCTTCGACTTTAATGAAAAATTACAGACAAAGATGGAGCGATGAGAACAAGACTTTTGCAGTGCACTTTAGTGTTGCAACTAAAGACAAACCGCCACCAATCTCATGCTGGTACCCTCAACTACCAACGTCACGACAACAACAGACTCCTTGTACCTGCTTCTTTCTTTGTGTCTCAGCGCCTCCTCCTGTTGCTCTCTCTGGTGTCGACGTCTCTGTCGGGCAGATGGCGTCGGCCTTGGAGATGGTGGACGTGGGGTTAACTCACAGTCCTTTGAACTTTGATCCCCTAAAGGGTTTCCATCGAAGAGGTGCTGCTCCACCGCTGAACGAATCGTCCTGTCCAGAAAACTGAAGAAAAAAATCATGGACTTTAATAACAGTTTCCTTATAAGTAAAACTTAAGAAATTATCTTTAATTAACCTATAGCAACAGTAATAAAGTGAACTTACTTTCCAACATCTGGTCTGAAGTGGACAGGAGAGAGGTGGTTACTGAAAGAAAAACAAGAGGGGAAGAAGAGTAAGAGCTACGGAAACAGGTGGTCATAACAGGTCACTGAGCAACGCTGAAAATCCTCCCAGGCTCTGGTTCTGGCCCTCGGTGATCGAGGCATCTACTGTGCATGAGTGAGTGTTAACTTCAGCTGTGTTCTGAGCATAAGTAGGTCCTCTGAGAGCTAAGTGGCCGGCTTCTATGACTACCCCTCTAAGTCTTACAGTAGAGTATATGGTCAATACTCTTCATGCTGATCTCTGGCTTCATCTTTCTCTGAGTTGTTCACATGGCATGTTATCTGCAGTAATGAGCAATAGTTGTCCTATTTCGGTGTGCCTATATCTAACTACACATATATCTATATAAAGATATAAGGCAACATCAAACAGTAACAAATTTTCAGTTTGGCAACTGTTCTTTTTCTCTTCTATTACAGTCGAGGACTTTTCTTATCAGAACTCTTAAGAGCCAAAATACAATTGTCAGTGATTCGGTTTCCATTTGTTTTGCTATAGAGGATGTTATTTGTCCCACCGGTTTCTTATGGATTCTGTCCATATTCTAAGCCAAACGAGTACAATACACTGGACAGTAAACCTGAGCACCTCGTCATTTGGCGTACAGATACCTCAACATGTATAGGGGTGGCCTGAGGAGATCTTCCATAAACAGTGGTGTTGACAGTAATAGCACAGCTTTCCAGAGTGCTGGTACTGATAAAGGGAGAGATGATAACGGAGTGATGGTACACTGTGAAGGTGACTGTGGAGAACTTATGTAAAATGCCGTGGACATGCACTGATTACACTTGCACATTATCAAAGCTGTATATCATATCACATCATATGAAAGAAGTGGCATACCCCAACCGTGTGATAACCAGATGATCCTTTTGATGAGCTTAACTAATTCAAATCACAAACATGGATCTGTAAAAGTTTTAATAGTTTTAAGATCTGTGCTCATGACCAGAGAGATCCTTCACTTTCAGTTCAGTTTCATTTATTCAGTTGGTAGAAAAAGAGGCAGACAGAGGAGCGAAAGTTAAGTCCGTTAAGGCTCACAGGTGCTCCAGAGGCCGCAGACTAAAGCACTCGATTATCTCCGGGCAAAGGGGGAAAAACATTTGCCCACTACCTAATAATAGGCTCGACACTGAACGCAACAAGTTAAAGCAACAGAAAACGCTTTAATGGCTTACTAATGTTGACTTAACCTTAGACCGTAATGCCTGCAAATGTCAAAGGCATGAATCCATCAAGTGCAGTGGACACATTAAGCGCTGAAATATGACAGAAGGTTCAAGATCTATCCAAAACTTTTGAGGACCGACTCTTGATCGGCTCTTGATATAAAACTGATGAGAGGGTTCATAATATAACTGGAATATGTTCTTGGGGAAGATGATTATTAGACCTGGAGAAATGCACCATGCCCTATGCTGCAATTTTAACACTGACACTGTTACAGTTTGAGGCAGCGGTTCCCGATGTTACTGGATTGTGAGCCTTTAAAACAAAGTCTACTTGTGACTCCTCATCCCAGTTCATAGCCTTTGTGTGGACCGTTGTGAGCAACCGAAGAAAAGAAATGAGGAGTGAAGAATGATTAAACTCCATATATGGTGTTCTGGATTGTAGAGGACTTTCATGACTCTCTGAAATACACAAATTCTGTTCAGGTACAAATCTACTATCCATGTTGGTCTGCAATGTGAAAGCAGCTCAAGCTGCATTTAGGATGTCAATGAGCTGAGCACAACTGCCTGAAAATGTGAAACATTTGGTAATTAAATATCTCGAGGCAGCTTTCATCCTTCCAAGTAAGTAGTCTGCGGGCTGGCACAGCATCGACAACCAACCCGCTCTCATTTCCAACTCAAATACCGACACTTTGTCAGGACCCTTGGCGACAAATTCTAACGCACTGTGTAGCCCGAAGCCTCAAACTGTAACGCTCCACTACGGTTGCAGTATTTGGTCAGTGTTGTGAAAAAAACCCCCGTCATGGTTTGGGTTAAAGTTTCTAAAGTAAACATGCAACTTAAAACACTTATGGGACAAGATCAAGTGTTTGTGAAGTTAAAATTAAACGTAATGTTGTGAACACAACAAACAACACAAACAGCTGTTTCTAAAGTGAGAGGGAAATGTAAAGTTGTGAACACGAACAACACGCAGTTGGTTTCACATGGGACACTAACAGCAGTCTCTTGGATGAAACTCCTGTGTTTGTTTGATCCATCCACCCTCCCTGTTTCTGGTCTTTATACAACGTCATCACACACGGAGCAGCTAATAATGACGCTGATGGGTTCACATTGGAGTTACTTGAAAGCCTGGGCCGTCTCATACAGACACTCAAGGGCGCCTTAGTATCAGATGCTGAGGGGCGCGACGCGGATTTGACAAGTTGGGGATGAGAACACCAAATTCATTTTGCACCACCGACTTATTTTAACTAAAGATGCAAATGTGTAAATCCACTCTAATATGAGACAGTATTGTCGCCTGGTGTGCAATAATGTCGGAGTCATGAAGTACTGGCAAATGAGACCATAAGGCAGGAGGAATGAGCCATTGCATCAGAAGTCTGAAGATTATCTTTTGCTGTTTATCTCTGTCTTGTTTTTGGTGCAGCACCTGCTTACTACGTTTTTTTGTGCGCGAACATATGGCTTACATTGCATCAGAAACATAACAAGAATATCACCGCCAGAATGAGTGAACCAAGCCAAACAATTCTTTCTTGAACACATATATTCTAAAAATATCAAATCATACCACCAACAGTCAAAAGTTTGATCAGCAGCTGATCTGGTAATTTTGCAACACAATGATTGTGTAATTTCATTACCCAGCTATAATATAAATGTTGCCTTTGCTCCAGTAACACAGATTGCAAAACAAAGTAGAGAGAAAGAATTAAAATGTAATTTTCAGACAGCGAGCTACAAATCCTGACCGACGAGGTGCAGAAACACTAAATGTTTACATACCACCTCATTTAAATATCTGCAAGTAACACAGGAGCTTCAAGCTTTTTTACCATTTGCAGAATCTTTAAGTTTAAATTTCTTCAAACAAAAAAATTGTGAAATCCTATTTGTAATTTGCCCCATCAGATGTGTGATTTCTGATCCACACAAGTGGTCTTCAAATAAGATTCAAACCATAAGTCCTACCCAGTTTTCCAGTCATTCAGGTAATATATTGCCAAATGCAGCACCGAGATCTAATTATAACAAATCTGGTACTTTTCCACTATCTGTGTTTATGTAGATGTCCTTCAAGACCTTAACAAAACATCTAAACAATTGTTTAGGCTCAAGAAGGTGTTAAGCTGTTGAAAAACAGCCTTTTCAATTATATAACTTAAAAATAAGGTCTGTAATTGTTCATTGGTGAGTTGTCTAGACTCTAGATTATTCTTTATTAAGAGCGGCTTAATAACTGCAGTTTTCAGGGCCTGTGGAAAACAGCCGGAGAGAAGAGAACGAGATAAGTGTTGACTATTTGCAGAATGTGATGCCATGTGGTTAAAATTGTTTTTCAGCGTGTAGGGAGACATCAAGGCAGCAGGAGGAGGATTTCTCTTTGACTAATATTTACCAGCGTGGTATTTCTTCTCGGGGCAATACCATATACATTAGCTAATAAATACCTACAAGATCAGGAAAACAGGGGAACACAAGGTCCAGAAGAAGAGCCTGGTACTGTAGGTGGTAGGACACTGATGAGGAAACTTTTTGGCGACCCTGTGGTTCCAACCTGCTTTCCATTTGTAATGTCAGGGTTGTCTAGGGTCTGTGTTTGTGCCCACATCTGGCTGTCCACTAGATGTCCAAGGTCAAAGTTGACTGAGCTGAATTCATAAATGTTTCCCTCCGTGGGAGTACGGTCTTGTACTTATCTTTAGGTACCCCGAGTATCTCAGCAAGTAGAAACCCGACTCACAGCACATAAATCCAGTGGTTTCATTTCAGTGAGTCTTGGGAAAGTTATGGTGTGATTTCGAAAAAGCTTTCCACTAAAAGCTTGTTGAGTGGAATTCTGATGAACTAACTCACACGCAAACTCACCAGTCTTGTCGTCATCATGAGGTTTTTCCAAAGAACCATCAGAGATTTCAGTAAGTCAACTGTATTTGGCTATAACCCCAAATGGTTTAGTCCTTTGGACACAGCCAGGCTCACCGTTTCCCCCGTTCTCCAGCCTTTATGCTAAGGTAAGATAAATGACGCTTCTCCTGGCAGCACATTTATATTTAACAGGAGAGAGTGGTATCAGTCTTTTGATCTAACTTTTGGCAGGAAAGCACATAATAGAAGAATAAACCAATATTTCCCAAAACGTTGAACTATTCCTTTCAGAAATATCATGGATGAGTTCATTTTCTTTGACAGATTCAAAATACGATTGTTGAATTTGTGACATTTTGTGTCAGCAGCAATTTTTTTGTTTTCAGTTTTATTGCGTCAGTAAGGTTCACTGAGCTGTTAAGACAGGTCTGTAATGAAATGATAGGTCTGGCAGTTTAACTGTATTATTTTTGTTTTGCAGAGTGTGATTTTAAAAAGCCAGCAATGCAGGTCTTGTTTTACAAGAGCTTAAAGTTTGCTTCCTATAATTGCTTCATTCAGGACCTTCTAACTAAGAAAATTGCGACGTAAATAATACTAAGAACAAAATAATGTGTTTCCGTAGTGTCTGTGTCTGTGTTAGGGTTTTTAAAGTCAAGTGTTCTTTAAGGCATAAAACGCAAGGAGGAAACAACTCCGAAGCATCTAAAGCAGAAGCTTATATCTGTTAAATCCCCCACATTGTGTACCCAGGAGCATCCATTCAGGTAATCAAGTATTGCACCACAGTCAGACACTAGCCAGGCCCTTCCGAGTCTTTGGTCAACACACACAAGAAAATTATGCTGACATATGATCCATTTTGATTGATCTGAGCTCCCATGTGGCAGCCTGAGAGTCTTTGTATGTGCAAGAATGCAAGTAGACTTCAGCAGAGACAGAACGTTTGAGCGGTGCATATGTGACAAAGTACAAGCAGGACATGGCGTTAGTCATTGATGAACGTGAGCAAGAGACAGAGAGCGGTAAAGGGAGAGGGAAGTATTACAAATATTACTCTTAGTCACTCAGAGATGACACAGACTACTGCTACGACGAATTAGTTCGTTAGCAATTGATCTGTGCAATTGTGTTTCCAAGTTGTTACTTGATTTACCTTTTAGTTTACAGTATAAAAGAGCCCAAGACAGCATCGTCAAAGAGCTTATTTTGCCCAACAAACAGTCCAAAACTCACAGCTATTATGTTTACAATTCCATAAAACAGAGAAATGTATCACATTTGAGAGGCTGAAAAAACCCACTAATATTTAGCCATGCTATCAGCACGGCTCTATGAACGGCACTGCCTGTCGGTCAGTTCACCACCTTGGTCCAGTCTCGAATATTCCAACAATTATTGGATTTTGTACAGACGTTCATGGTCCCCAGAGGATAAATCCAATAGACTTTGGAGATCCCCTGGCTTTTGCTCTAGTGAGACCAAAACATTTTAGTTTTTTTGTGAAATATCACAACAACTACTGGATGGATCATCATGAACTTTTAAAGACATTCATGACCCCCTGAGGATTAATTGTAATGATTTGGGGATCCCCTGACTTGTCATCTACCACTGCCATCAGGTCAACATTTGAATTTGTTTGGTTTATGACATGCAAAACGTAAAACCTTCCTATTTGTGGTATCATATGCATTTACACCAAATATACATTTATGCATACATGTCTGTCTGCACATGTCATGTAATGAATAATAGAGACCTGTTCAAATCTTTAAAATGGCCTGACATGTGACTTGCAAAATGTGAGTAGTCTTGTGTAGTTTACTGAGAAAGTATGCTGAGCACAGAGATTATGTAATGCAGACAAAGAGATTATAGATCCCATACCACAGTTAAACAGGTTATTGTTATGTAATATTTACTACACATACTGTACATAGCTGACTTCATGCCGAGGACTTGGATTAGTGCACTAATTGAGACCTTTGACCTTTTATCATGGATGAAAAGGATGTGGATGTGTTTTATTACATTGTAAGAGACAAGATGATCCAGTCAAAGTTTGTTTTTGTTATATCCAGGTTTACGGCTGCTGAACAGTAGAAGACAATTTTGCAAAAGCTACAAAAGTATTATGTTTTAAAAACATTAAAGTACATGTTGTTACTTGATTTAACTTCCATTTCATATAAAATATGAATCATAAAGTGTAGTTAAAGTTATATTGCATTTTTTTTTTTTTGTCGGCTCTGAGTGCATTATTCTGGTTACTCTGACTATTGTCCTGTGAAGTCCTGTCGTGCGTCTATTATTGTTTTTTTTTAAGAAAAAAACATTAGAAGGCTTGATCACACAAACAGCCGCCCTGGTCTAGAGCATTATCAGCTCTGAAGTCATATCAGCAAACAACACTCCAGTCAAAATGTGCCAACTCCAAATGATTAACTGAGGAACAAGCCGGTAACACTTGCTGGACAAGCTGCTGAGTTTAAGGCTTTATGTCAACATAAACTGAAGGCTAAAAGGGAAACGATGACAGAAGCGTCATTGATGATTAACAGGTGATTACTATGCAGGTGTGGCCAGGGTGTACTGAAACCTTATCAGTTGCACATGCAAAAACACGAGGTTTACTGAATGTTGTATACATGTATGGACATTTCATGCACTTGTAATAGGTTCATTTTTAACTTTGGCACTAATGAAAAATGTCCACCCAATATATTCTGTTCATAATGATCCAAAGAAAAACAGAAAATCCTCTCATTTGAGAGCCTGGAACTACAAAATATTTGGCATTCTTTCACTGTTTGTATTTGAAAAATTATCGAAACAATTATCTGTAGTTGCCGACAAATAGCTTATGCTTAATTTATTATTCATACTACAATGTTCAATGATCTTAAACCATCAGATCATTCTGTGTCTGCACCCAGAGGTGTTTTCTGATTGGGTGGTGTCTCTGGAACATGTGCTGCGTTTGCCTCTGCTACAATAACCGAAACAGTGGTGAGCACACTGTTGCATGTGCAGGGTACCTTGCTTTCCCTCCAACTGGTACTTCCATTGTTTCCCATGATAATGCACTAAGGCAGCACACAGCCGCTTCCCCCAAAACAACATACTCTCATCCAATTCTTTCAGCTTTCTTACGCAAAGCAAGAATGCCTACCTCATGTAGAAAGGAGATATTGGCCTATCTTGTTCTTGGGAGCTGAAATATAAAAACAAAAACACATAGTTAATTAGCTTACAGGGTGACTATGAAGTGCTATGACATAAAAACATTAAGCCCCCCCCCCACCCTTCATGTCCCTGGGGCTGGAAATAGGAGCATAAGACTGTCTTTTGTCTGCAGAATAATAGCCATGCAGTGCAACAGATCAGTGCCTTTGTGGAGCTTGTCTCTGGTAATTATTATGAACCAAAAGAGAAATGGCTGCTGCTCTAAAATATAGGCTGGTTGGTGCCACTGGATGAATGCCAGCAACACATGATGAAATTATGCAACGAAAAGAGCAACTCAGCGTTGGCAATGAATGTTGAGGTTGCTTAACATTTTCATATCCTGGTACTTACAGGCTGGACATTTCACAATCACCTAGTCTTGTTTGCCTAAGCAAAGCTGAATACGCTATTATCTTCTGCAAAGTCAAAGCAGGAAGAAAAGCACTGCAACCCAACCTGAACTGTAAGACTTTGTAACACAAAAATAACTGTTAACCACAGATGTCTTCTTTATTGAATTCCTTATGATTCATTTATTTACTGTTCATAGATGTTTTGCAACAATGACACTTTATACTAAATGTATTTTAAAACTGCAAATCAACCACATGTGTGTTGTTGTAAGCTTTCAAGCTAATTAGACATGAATCTCCACAGTTAATGGTGATTTTGTGACATTTCACAGAGGGAAAAGCATGGTTGTAAATCACAACCATAATGATGGCTGTAAGGGCTTACTGGGACACTTGAAGTCAAAATGTCTGATGTGAAAAAGGCCTATTCTTTTGTAAAAGACAAGAATGTTCAATCATTACTTTAAACCCCTATTGGGACTTCATTTAGATGTTCACATGACAAGCAAACATGTGTCGAGACAACATGAAAACCAACAATGTTCTTGATTAACAAATATGCAACAAAAATGATTTTGGTTAAAAAATGTTGACAAACCAGTAACAGGTTCAACTGAGTATTCAACAGACCGGCAGTGACCGACAAAGTGTCTGAAACATCAATGAATTAAGTCCATTGACAGAAACATAATCAGCATCTATTTTGACATATGATCAAGTATTATATAATAGTAGTTGTAAGTAATTATAGTACGATTTTAATAAAAAATGCCAAAATAACAGCTGTTCCACCTTCTCATTGTGATAATAGAATTGTAAACTGGTGGCACCATGTTGTTGTAGAAGATTGCGATGAGCATTTGTCGCATCTTTCAGACATTTTAAAGAACAAACCAAAAAAGATGAATTAAAAAAGTGATCTGCAGATTAATTGTTGATAAAATGCTCATAAACCGCTGATTTAGTCTTAAAGAGGGACAGAAAATAGGCAAGATCAAACTAAAACAATTTCAAATATGAGATAACTTCGCCTACAGTGCCAGTAAACAATAGTTTGAAAACAACTCAAACTGAAGGAAGGGTTGTTATTGAGGGGACCATGAATGTTTGGTTATTGGGTGTGTTTTGGCACGTGACGTGCCGTCATGTGGCTTACGTAAGGGCGGCAGGTGTGCCGAGGGGAGGGGAAACTATTCGGGGAGCACCTCAACAAGTTCAAAACAAAGGATTTAGGTTTCAAGTCAGACAGGAATCAAAATATGCCAAAGTTCATTGAACTTCAGAAGTCTTCTCAAATGACACAATGTGCAGGTAATGTACACGTGTTCCTCCAGCCTTGTTTTAGGTGCAGGCGTGGCTCACCGCAAACACCTCCACATTCTTTAAGAGACTCAGAGGTGAATGTTTTTTCTCTCCACACCCACGTTCTTAACTGGTGTTACACAGTCTGGCAAGCGCATTAAAATAATATGTGCCGTCACTGCCGCCGTGAATTGCTAAAGCCGAAATCCTGCTTACCCACTACCTTACTGAGGGGATAACGAAAAGCTTTGTAGGGGCGATCGGAAAAGGCCTGATCCCTCTTGGGTAAACGGAAAACTACCAATGACAAGTTGGTCGCTTTCAACAATATAAAAAAAGCCAATGTAGACAAAGGTAGTCTAGCTTAGCGGATGCTGGTCACTTGAGTAATCCTCCAGCAATTTTTGGCAGAGTCCCTCTCCTTAGCCCTGCCTTACCTTTTCCAACAACATGCAACAACAACATCTGCTGAAGTCTAATTAAAGTTCTTATTTGATCTCATATGTGAACAACATTTTTCTCAACACAATTTTGAAGCTGCCATCACTATGTCTTTGACTTGATGCTGCCAATTACAGTTGTGATTAGTTGTTGGATAATCAATTTTTACACTATTTTTTGCTAAAAACAAAAAAGGTTTGGGGAAGTTGTTATTTGAGTTGGTGGTGCAAAACCAAAAGTGGAAAATAGTTTAGTAAATTTTTTTTGCAATTTACTGTATTGAATATCAAAGAGCCAATGAGTCTCTGGTCCATTCAGGACCTCCAAACCATCAGCTTTTAGACGGGTGCTGGACATTGTTCGAATACCAAAGAGCACAAACTGTGTGGTGGTCAAGACCTAAAGTATTTGTTGGATAAGCCTGGCTAAGCTATGCTCAGTATATGCTCATTGTATTAGAGAAAAAAGGCGTCAAAGCAACACCGAGACACCATGCTTCAGGTTTTAAACAATTTAGAGATGAAATATGATCAGCTCTCACATGCATCTCGTTTTGTGTCAAGTCTCTATATCATGAGCATTAACTTTGCTGCATGTTATTGACGTTAAAAGCAAAATGGCACAGAGAAAAACACCACGTTTGATTCTCAGGAATGTCTTTTTTACATTTGAAAAGTTAGAACCAGTGAATTGTTGGCATTTAGGCTTGAAAAGTTAGTTAAACCATTCTCAAAATTATCAATTATTATTATCAATATCAGAAAAAATGTCCCTTGGTCAACTAATCGAGTAATAAATAGTCTTTTCAGCACTAGCTATAATACATGGATGATTTTGACTACTGAGTTTGGAGCACCTGCTGTCATGCTTTCCTCTCACTATCAGACCAGGTATGTGACTTCCTGTCAGGTCTGTCACTGAACTTGAACATCAAACTTAGCATCTAGAACGTCGCCTCTGAGACATTTTGCCACTTATCAAAGAGGCTGAACTCTACTGAATGGTGGCAGGTTAGTGTTCAGGTAGAAGAAGCCTCTTGGGTGACCTGTGAATATCTTCAGGGGTAAAACAGAAAATCTGGTTGGCTTTGGATTAGTAATTCTAGATTTCCTGTGACCTGGTTGGCTGAGACTCTTTATAGACCTAAAATCTTGGTATGATTAGGGGTCAATGTTGTGTATGGGATTTGGAAAAAAAAAAGCACCAACATCAAAAAGTGCTATGAAAACCAGTTAGATCCAGCCAGCAGCTACCTGCTGTAAATATGTGAGCAGGGTTTCAGGCTGATGGATGAGACTTCCTGAAAGGAGGCCAACAATGCTGTTATACCCACAGGGAACCTGCAGTCACACCACACTGCAACGTTCCTCACTCCCACCTATTTCCAACGGGCTTCTAAGAAACCTAATGGTTACATCACAAGATTTAGTGAGCCATGGCAACTCCACACAAAAGCCAGTATGCATCCCCTACGAGCAACTACGCACTGCTGAGAACAGAGTAAGTTCACATGGCGCTGCTATGTTGGCTCATGTGACCTGTGTGGTGAATGAGGCTGGTGTCATATTTCAGGTGCAGGTGAGAGCATTGTGACATACACAATTACTGGATTCATGTATTTGACACCGAGGAGGCAAAGTGTCACATGTTGAACATGGTAAGGCTCATGCTCTGATATGTGGATACACGAGTCTAATAGTGGAGCTACTAATATTAATCTCACTGAATGTTGACTTGATTTCCAGTGTGTGCTGAATGTGATCTGAGGGACTCAGGACCGGAGTAGTTCCTGGAAAGAAGCGTGCGTGTGTGAAATTGAATACACACGTCATTAGATATATTTAAATTGCATCATTCATATATATATATATATATATTAAACAAAAAGTATTTTTTTCTCATTCTGGCTATGTTTAATTTAGTTGCGGCCCAGGTGGATGTGCGGCTGTTTGTGCTGCACTATGCTGACACGGATTTGTCTGACACATACCTATGGAAAGTGAGAGCAAGCTGACAAGTAGACATGAGAGCAGCTACAGATATGAAAACACAGATGAATCCACTTATGAAAAAATGATCATATATTTGCTCTGGCTTTATGTGTCAAAATCCCAGCTACCTACAATTCAAACATTTTCTTTAATAAAAACTCATAACTTTACCTAATTTTCTCCTTATAAATGCTTTGTCTTTAAACATTTGAAAGCTCCAGAGTCTCAGGTTTGTCAAACACGATCTGTGAATATCAAAAGTAGTTTGGCATGAAAGATGGTAAATTCATTTTAGTCTTTCTGCAAGTTGCAGGAGTCTGTGTGTGTGTGTGATATTTTAAAATGTTATATTTTATATTATTATGAATTAAATGATGACAATTTTTGTAAAGCAGGGCGCTGTGTACTTTTATGTAACGTGTTAATGGATCTGGTGCTGACACGGCTTTAAACTCTGATTAATGTCATACTAAAAGGTCAGTGGTGTTTCCGCCAAGCCGTAGTAGAAGCCAAAAACATCATCATCATTTCTCATCTTAGTGCTTCAACATCACACTCTTGATTTGCTGTACATTGTATTTTGTAGTTTTCCCACTGAGACACATTTGATGTATGACCAGTAAAGTGGTGCCTCTCAATGTCACCAATGTCAATATTTCAAATTAAGGAAGCAAAGTCACTCAACTGAAAACATACACTGTGGATAAACAGAATTTGGAGTGTGTGTGAGAAGAGGCTTTAAACAGTAGATTTTCAGCCAAACGGTGCAGGTGCTATCACAGCCAAGGTTAATACTAGTTTAGAACCCCTGGTCAAGAGCCCCAACAACAGACACAACTGTAGCCTTGCTATTCCAGTGCTGAGGACACTCAACACCGAGTGGTTCCAGTTTCAGCTTCTTATAATAGGCTTGTTTGCATGCCAAAGGCACATAGCGACGGGGATGGGGCTTTAGATCCCCGATCGCTGTCAAGATTCTTCACCCTCACCCTCGACTGATAGTACATCACCTATGCAAACAGTAGTTATAACCTTTTTACCACTGCTAGAATCGCCCCCTCGTTTTCCACATTGGAGTTGGACATTACAAGACAAAAATAGAAGTTGTTTAATCGTTTTATCTTACGTACGTTGCAGTGAAGCTTTATTTTACAGCTGTCATAAAGGATCACGCTTCCAGATAAGACTGTGATCCTAGTGAAATACTAAAACTGCAAGAGAAACTGACTGGATTTCACAGACTAAGTGAATTCTGTTTTTGCCTCACAAATTGCACGGAGTTCACGTTACGAATCCATAAATATAATATTATTATCTCAATATTCTGCAACTTGCAAGCAATATCATGAATTTGACATCTTCTCAGACACAGGTGCATGCTCTTTGACCGGACTGACCTGCTGATGGCCTCCATGTCGCCAGAGGGGCTGACATCGAGGTGGCTGAGTGGCGAGGAAGTGTCTGGGGCTTCTTGGCGAGCTGTCTCCATTGGCTCTGGACTGGGGTGTCTTAGCTCTGAGGTCAGTGGCAAAATTATTGGTATGGAGAGGGACCTTGCATGTGGCGACCCCGCAGAGCGGCTTGGGTCAGGGATAACTAGAGTCATGCGGTCACTCGTCCCTTTCCTCACCTATTTTACAGAGAGAGAGAGAGAGAGAGAGAGATGCCAATAACAGGTGAGTCTTGTGACAGGAAATATGAGACAGCACGAGAGGTAAATGATACGTGTACTCGTATCACTCTGAATATTTCTGCACAATCAAGCTCTTACAACCGCACACACAGAAATACACTGGAGCATTCAACCTTTGCTCAGGTTACTATAAAACATACATTTGAGGATTTTCTGAGGTGAAGCAGAGAGCAATAAGAAAAACAACAAAGGGGTAAGAGGTTAAAAGGTTAAAAAAATTGGTTAATCTGAATGGTTGGACGGATGTTTGTCTTACCGTGCTGACCCCGAGTGGGTATAAACAGCGTGAGCCTCCAACTGCAGTGTAGGAGAAGAACCGTAACCGAATTACAGCCACATTGTGAGTACTACTCTGCATTTTTACTGAGAGCGTTCTCATATATATATATATATATATATATATAGATATAGATATAGATAGATAGATAGATAGATAGATAGATAGATAGATAGATAGATAGATAGATAGAAAGAGAGGGGACTCCTACAGCTGCTAACAAACACTGAGGCTAAATAGCCGGCCGACTATGGTAAAAGGAGTATGAATTGGGTCTGACGCCAGCAGAAGTATTGATAATGGTCAAAAACACCCACTGATAAAAGGGGCTTGGCTCTATTGATAAACGTTTGTCAGTTTGAATTAGGAGGCCTGCTTTTTTTTCTCTTTACACCAATTATCAGCAGAACATTTCCATTTGGGGTTGAACCTAATGGGTTGTTCTAAAATCTATGGACGCTGCCTCCATTTAGTCATTGGTGCATTTAATGGGTGAATCTTTGGGAACATAATTAGCTCCACAAGCTTCTTTAGCTGTAGACCAGGTATGGATTTTGCCCCTCAGGGCTTTGTAATTGATTTAGCTAAATTTGTCATTCACAGAAAACCGCAGAGAAAGAAAAAGCTGCTGCTGCTAGTGTCGTACCACTGGAGTACAGCGCAAACAAATGTGGACAATAGCTTGTTTTTTTTAGGGAAGACATCATGGAGACAACATGGAAAAGTCCCCATCCTAAAATCCAGGTTGTGATAATGAACCTCAACAGTGTTAGTGAGATGGTGCTGTCATCTCGGTTGGTCTATGTTGTTCAGGTGTCGAGTTAGAAAGTAGATAATTTGAGGCCATTATAAAAGGGTATAATATTTCTCATTAGACACACTAAAAAGGACTTTGTGTATAAACTGACTATATACTAAACAGTGAATGATTTCAGACACGGAAACTCCAAACAGGCAAAGCTAAAAATCAAACTGCAGGTCAGTTTCTAGTGTTAACCACTGACCCGTCATGCTGCCTCCATCCTGGTTCTCACTTTCTGGCTATGCATAAAAAAGAGCTCAAACCGCACAACAAGTGGGAGCTAAATAGGCCAGATGGCAAAGAAGCCTGATGGACCAAAATGAGGATATGACCTGGTTTCTAAATCGTGGATTAACTAATAACTTGAAGGTTTGTACCCAACATCTCAAAAGACTGCAAAGAAAGCAAAATAAAATATTTAAAGATTAAAACTGTACTTTCTCTTCCATCATCTGCTACAATGAAATGCAGTTGTAGCTGACCTTAAAACAACATTTACAGCCGTTAACTGAAACTGGTGACAGCTCATCTCAGATGTCTGGTTTTCCAAAAATGCGTTTGCAATATAATCCATACCTGTTCTTGCTTGCACTACGACCACAACTACTTTTCACTAGATGTTTCAAGGTGGCGGTTGTTTGTATAAGCCGTTTTGCTCAAAGCGAGAAAAGCTGGCATTTAAAAAAAGTATTCAAATGTTTTTTTTGGTCATACCATAGCAACAGAATGCTTTCTTGCAATGCTGTATTTATTCAACAAGGAATTAGTAATACTCTGCTAGTGCCAACTGTGCCCCTTTTGCAGTCCAAAGCTCATCTATGAACATAAACGTCTCTATGTGAACAATAAAACACAAATTCCCATCATAAATCAAACAGAACAGGCATGCTTAGGGCTCTCGAATTGAAGTGTGTGTGTTTGTTGGCCTGATGCTGATGAATACTGACTTATTTCACTTTTGTCTTGCAGTGCCATAGTATCAAACATGGCGTAGCTTTGGTAGTGATGTGTGAGTGGTGAACATGTCAAGACTTTTAACTACATCTTTAGTAGTAAGCACCAAGGCCAAATCTGTGGTGAGTCTGGAGCACAAGCCTTTTTCAGTAAATACTATTTTAATTTTCATAGGAAGTGAGGAGTCTGTTGGTATCAGCTTAAACTCTCAGTCTGTTGCGTTAGCGCACCAACCACTGCTGAGTGGTGGAAAACACGTCACCAGCACTTCACAGCTGTGGATTTTTCCTGCGAATGTTGCCACAAACACCCAGCTTGTTGCAAATGTAAGGGCATCAATCAGTGGGTCACAGGCTCAATCTCCATTGTGTTACCTAATTCAGCAATAGATAGAGAATTAGACATTTATTTAAATGAAAATATTCAAGATTATTACTATTGAACTAACTATTGAATTACTGTAACTGTTGAATTGAATTACTATTGGGCTGACTGTTAAATATTCATTATTTTTACCTTTACTCTTTTGGACACTATTTGTATGTTTACTAGATTAAGTACTGTGTTGCACTTCCTATACGCACTTAATGTTGATCTTCCAGTGGGGATACTTCTTACAGGCATAAATCACAATGTAAGTCATTTGAGAGCAGTCTCTACTTTTGTGTCTCCAATTTAGTTTACTTGTTACTGTACACCTTCTTAGGTAAGGTCGAATAACTTCGGGCATCTGAAAACATTCTTAAGCTTAAGTTGCATGCAGCTCCGCTAAAAGTAGAAGTATTTTCATTAACTACTGGGGAAAGTAAACATCCTTCATCAGCAGATGTTTTTACCTCCCTGAGCTTATCTTGCCACCATTACTTTTATCTCTACAGTGACACTGGTCTTTATATCTGTATCACATGTGGCATCAGATCTCTGTTTCAAGCTGAATTCAAAACAGAAACCACAGCGAGTCCGTCTTTGTTGTTAAACTGAAGCCAACCTCTCATTTTATCACATATAGAAAAATGAACATGTACACGGCTAATCAAAGTAGCTGACTTCAGAACAGAAATTTGAAATAATTTTGCCAAATGCTCCCATATTGACCGTGATAAAATAAATGAAGCCAGAGCTCTACTACATGTACACAAACGGGTCACTTCTTAAGACTTCATTTTAATCAAATTCATGACCAAATGCAGCTTTTGTGGCAGGGTTTATTTGTAATACGACAACACAGTTGGAATGGCATACCATAGCCCCTGTATGTCTCTCACTGCAAATAAGTGTGTGGTTGTTTCCTGCAACTGACTGCCTTTATCAAATCCCATCATGTGACCGAGCAGCGAGGCCACATGTATCAGAGGTTGTCTGAGAGATGACCCGAGGCTAATCAGCACCAAGGCAATGCAGCAGATAAGAAAGCAGGAAGTATTTATTGGCAATGATGACATATAGACTGTAGTGATCCATTAAGGCAAATCTCTTAAACAACAACAATTAATCACAGAACTTAATGACAGTAACACACTGTACCTTCTTTTTCCTCTGCCTCGCCTTAGGAGCGTTAGTGGAGGATTTGTTCAGAAGTTCTGCATTTTCTGGTGGTTTTTTTTGTCCTCCCTTGTAACATGTATTGAGAGAAAATGCAAAATAAAGACATTAAGATTTAAAGTGCAGTACATAAACAGTTAAATGTGGAAGAATGCATTTACTAAGACAGCTGATAGCATTTGAAAAGATCCTGGACAAATGATGCAAGATAATACTAATTAATTTGTTGGATGTAATGTAATGATAATCATTAATTAATATAACCTAAAGCAATTACTTTGTTATCATTATTTTTGATTAAAACTGACATGCTACAGTAGATGCTCCACAAAAAGAATACAAATACTGGAAGGTGACGTCTAAAGGCTCCTATCCTAAGAAGAAAATGATAACATATCTCAGTTGCGTATTTTTAAATACACACTGACTGACCTGATTACCATAGCAGGCAGTATGCACGAGTCAGCTGACACTGATAACAAGCTTACAGAAACCTAAACAGACGCACACAGAAATTGCCTCCGTGCTGGAAAACCACTTTTCCAAAACATGTCGCTGTTCTGTTAATCACGTCGCACAGATCACATGGTTGGTGTTAAAAGAGACCATGTAAGAGACTTTGAAGGGGTCATGCAAGTTTGATCTGGGAACGTCACGCATCAACAACAAAACTGCATTTCACAGCAGACGGACAAAGACTTCCATATCAGGTGCACTGAGGGGCATTAATGTATAAACAAAGACGCACACGTGCAGGCGTGCTGCTGTAAAGCTGATCACACACCTTCGTTCTGGGAAGCGGTGTCGGTTGGGTTGCTTTGAGGTGACTTGGTGACTTCTTTGCGTCTGCATCTGTCATGTGCACCTCCTGGGACCAGAAAGAGGTTTAAAAAAAACCCAAAAAAAACCAAAAAAAAAAAAAGGAGGGTCACAGGTATAATGCACATCATACTGTACAATAAATACATTAGCAACAGATCATGCTAAACAGAGGAAATGTGTTCTTCATCTGTACAGTAGCTATGAAAAACGTTTTTAATAAAACTCCCGGTTATGTTGTTGTTCTGCTTTTACTTTTCTTCTGTGAGCCTTAACAACAGGGTTCAGAATAGATTTTCCTGGTTGGATGATCTGCATCCTCCACATACACTCACATAAACACTTGCATGCACACCTCCTGCTCGTCAGTATTTTGTGAGTGAAGGTAAAGGCAACACCGGCGATCATGTGCGCTGCGAAGGAAAGTCAGCAGGCGAGGGGCCTTAGTAGCCCGTGTGTGCCTGTGCATATGTGTTAGTGTTTATGTGTGCATGTTTGTGTGTAAGAGAATCTCATTCTGACTGAAAGGGTTTCCCACAGGTCAGCAGGGTCTCAAGAGCTAAATCCAACTGGCATCAGGTGGCCCATGTCACATTTCATGCCAATAACAGTCGCTAATCAACGATCAAGACGTTTGCCATAGACTGTGAAGGATGTTTTTTACAAAAGTGCCAAAGTTTTGCAGTTAAAATTGTGATGTGATATTTGAAACTATATTCATACTGCATCTGTCGGAGCAGTAAATATTCCTCTAATCTCGCCTTCTTTAGTGGATTGGAACAAACTGAGTTTATTGCGAAGATATCAAATATTCCAGACTAGCTGATTTGGTCAGTGTGTCTCCGTTTGCATCGTCACGGTATTAAGCACACGACTTCAATTCTCTGCCCTTTCTGTGTCGACTTTGCTGGTTTTCTGTATGTTCACATGAGGTCACTCAGGGTGAAAGTTTGATATGTTTACAGGGCGGTAAATTCCTCCAAAGATGCTGACGTCAATGTTGATAATTTTTCAAGGGATATGGGGGGGTCTAGGAACATTAATTCTATAATCGGTGGATATTTTATAGGCTAAGCTTGTATTTATTCCCAATACATTCCATTTTGACTACTTTAGAAAAGATTCATTTATTCCCCACTAGAACTGTATTTTGTGTGAAGAGCCACTTTCCAGGACAAACCATGTATCTCCAAGTTTAGGGACACATTAAGTTATTATGTGAAACGGAAATAAAACCAGAATCTGATATCGCTCGACTTAAGTCGCAGTAAATGGATGGTTTGCTGCTGTGCTCTGCTTGGTTTGTTTCTTGCGGGCACATTTTCCTCAGATAGTTACAGATGCAGCAGCAAGATGCAGCCAGGAAACCCAGCAGACCAGATAAACTAGCTAATCAATGAAGACATCAGCCATTGAAGCAGCAAATATAAATCAACAGCCAGAGACTCAAACCAGCGGCCTGTGGAGGAGTCGATCCTGCGAGGCTGTGATATAAGATCAATTTTAACTTCATCATGTTCCCTTGTACTGTATTTATAAACTATCACTCATCAGGGTGGATGGGCAGAGAGGGAGGTCATGGTCCTGAGAGGAACTCATACTGTTTAAAGTGCATTGGCACAACAGGTGACTCATGGTTATTTGTTCAGCTGCACTACATTGTACTGACCACCATCACATATCTATTTCATATAAACATGAGCATCTGGTGTCCCTGTGAGTTCACAGCACCTTGACAATAATAAGAGTTGACAGTTCTTCTGTGCAGCCTTCTCCGTCTCTGGCGATCTCGAATATATTGCTGTAGTTCTGGATGAACTTGACCATTATCTTGTTACAGATATGTTGGTCCTTCATTGCTTCGAAACCCGGGGCCACGCTGGAAAAGAGGGAGAAGAAACGAAAAACAAAAATGAAAGCAAACTCAACAGTGATTTTGAAACTAAAATTAAAAGTTAAGTTTTCAGTTAGTGTTCTTGATTAACGGAGAATAATTCAGCTGTCCTAGTGAATATGATGTGTGATGCTACTGAACAGCTGTTTAAGATGTACACTGGGCTGCCAGCCTAATTATATAACTTACACACACACACACACACACACACACACACACACACACACACACACA
>NW_022280058.1:4813580-4875960 GCF_004355925.1 Anarrhichthys ocellatus | reverse complement strand
ACACACACACACACACACACACACACACACACACACACACACACACAGCCTCTGATTAAGAGAACAGCTTGTACAGTATGAAGTATCCACTGCAGTTTCTTCTTCTCTATTCCTTCCAGTAAGGTCCCATCTGATATCATGCTGGGTTCTCTGGCCTGAACACCCCAGTTTATTACTGGAAGTTGCCCACCAGTCACCAGTTTGGAAAACAGTAGCTGTCGGTCAACATGTACGAGTATGATTTGAAACTCGCTGCCCGGTAAGCCCATCATAAATAGACCAGTGAGAACGGGGGTACTTTATTCAGCGGCTGCATGGAGGCATGTGAAGCGACTGATGCATCATTTATTTATGAACATCATAGTAACAGTTGAAAACATAATGACACCATGGAACAATTTTTTATGACGAATATCTGATGCAGTAGTTTAAATACAGGTGTCTGGCAAAATGTTAAGAAGTGTATAAATGGATTCAAGGAAAATGTATTGCCACTTAATGTCAAGTAAGCCTCACAAGCAAACTTTTACACTGTCATGATTTTATCTTAAATAAGCTACAGCACCACCTGCTGGCCAAACCCATGTTCTCAATATGTATTCTAACTTTTATGTTCATACTTTTAGACTCATTTGTGTTTTTTAAGTATACATTTGCCAGTTTTTTCGTGATTAACCTACATAGGTGTTCCCCCAATATTGCCTGCACTGTGAAGTCTGAGTTTTTCTTCCATTCTGAAATAAAAATGTACAAGTAAACAAGTACTTTTTTTTTTTGTCTTCACGTATCGAAAAAGACAGCTGCAATGTCTGTGGGTAAGACTTGACTGGTTCATTGTCTCACTCAATATGTACTGCATGTTTTGAGGTTTTCATCATTCTACCCATCCTACCGCTCTGACATATGAAACCAATGTTTAATATCTGACTCACTAAAGAGAAATAGGGGAAAGGGGATTGAATCCCTCCGCTTTAGCCACCAGGACTGTCTGCCTGCCTGTTTTTTCCTGGACTAAGCCAAGTTGTCTCACTCTGTTATTTACAGACTGCAACAACTAAAGTTTTGTAAAGGTCACAGTAAAAACAACAACCTTGCCAAAACCTTCAGGAATGTCAGTTATGTTCTTAGTGAACATGACTGCAAATGCTGTGATGTTTAGTTGTTGTTACGTCAAGTTGCCTCCTCTGCCCTTGAATGTGACAAATTAAAACTAATGTGAGACTGAGGCATTCATTTAACCACAACCCAGTTGGAAATTTGATTGTTAGTATGATAATGATGCAAGTATAAAGTGATTTTACTGACTGGAACAAATTAAACATTTTTATATGACAATGGAATAAGTTAAGATTTCTTTCAGTTTTTACTGTAACATTTCTATATACGTATGTATTTGAGCTCATTGCTTTGTATCACTCTCATCAACCTCATTTCCAGCAGCAACAAGCAGCAGTTATCTGACAAGATAAGATATTCAATATATTTTCTATGATAAACTGACTGTACGCCACATGCTCACCCCCAAATGGTAGACAGACAAAGTTAACAATGAGCTGGTGAACAAAGTACAACATTTAGCAGCTAAAGAGCCAAATATTTCCCTCACAAGTTGGTGGAGACCAAAACAAGAGTGAATATTGGACTTGAGTTAATCAGGTCGGCGAAGAAACGACTCTAAATGAATGCTATAATGTTGCTTTGTATCTGTTGAATGAGTTTATAGGCAAATATTTTCTAACATGTTCATTCTAACATTATCAATCATATGATATTTTTATATAGTATCAACATATCATATGATATATAATCTGTCAATGTGGTGTTTACTGCTTGCTGAGGAGCCCCAAGAGGCTAAAACATCAATTGATGCAGGTGGAAAGATATTAAAGTTTCAATAAAACTGTTGTCAATATAAGTAAATACTTCAATGTTGTTATATACGCATATTATACAAGGCAAAAAGAGAATACTGACGTGATGGTGAGATTGGACCATGGATGTTTATTTTTACACCTTGGCAAAACATCTACCTAAAAAACAGGTTCAACTCACTGGAAGACACTGGGTCCAAACACAGTGGCGAGGTTGAGGGCGGTCATACGGTTTTCTTTGTGGTTGGACTCCACAAGGGTGAGGAAGTGGCAGAGGTAGCGGAGGAGGCTGTGGTGGACGTCTGGAAGCTGCTGGAGCAGGTCTCTCATATCTGACCGAGACACATCATCACCGCACTCTGTAGACACACAATCAGATATCAGAAAAGGTCAAAGGTTGGGATCCTGCTCAATTTTCATTCAACTTCTGGCTTCAATGTTTTAGCACAAAGGTTGATAAATGCTCCAGTACATGAAGTCTTTTTGGCCACAATGAAATGACCAAGAATTAAATGATGAGTGACACAACCGACTTGATTTACTTTGGAGCAGGAAAGCATAAAACATAGATGCTTTTAGTGAAACACGTTCACATTCTCAGTTTAGTAAATAGGGTGACAGCTGGTCTCCAGCAGGCAGTGACAGCTCCGTCCACCTGATTTCTGTAATATCTAATCTTGAGTTGTGGTAAATACGTGAGCATTAGAGCAAAAAGCCTGAAAGTATGTTGATGCTATTACTCCGGACACATAATTAGGTCAGAGTTGGATAAACGGATATGGCTTCTGATCCCGAATGAATGAGTGACGCAAAAGAGCGTGCGCCTACGTGTGTTAGTGTGCACGTATATGAAAGCAAGAATGTGTGCCCGTCTGTCTGAGTAAATAGAGCGTGATGGAGGGAATAATGCTTAGAGCGATCACAACTACTCTTGCTGCCGCTGAGTGAAGTTCTTATGTGTGTGCACAAGTCTGAAAAGTACATGGTCGTTTTTTTTTTTGCAGGTTAGTACATTCAACAAACACACATTGAGCGATGGAAAAAAAAACACTTCAAGCTATTATACATATGTAGAGGCCCCTTAAACAAAGAGAACGCACATTAACAGATAGACCAACATAAAGGCAGACAATCAAAGGACCAAATCACTGCAGATAATGACATACAATGTGATGGACATAGGGACCAGCAGAATTCTATGAATTTAAGGTGAGAAACTGCACATTTTAGTTTGAATGTTTTACACTTAAAATAAAAGGTAGCACGAGTGTTATCTATTTTACTTCAATTAAAAACAAACCAAAACATGACATTGTTATGCATCAACCATGATTTTGTAATTTGGGGGAAAATGCAGAGAAAAATGGTGGACAAAAAATTGTAACTGCTTTGAAATGAATTACATCAACATTGTGACGATATTGTATTGACTATTGGGGCTTTTACAAAATACTTACACAATGAGATCTTTGATGGATAATCCTCAGTAATGTGGATATACTGACTAATTGGGTAAAGGCAAATAATAGAACAGGAAACAGGAAAAGGCAACACCTATGCCATATTACATTATTATGATATTGTTTTTACGAAAAAAGATGAAAACGCTGTACTGTGTTAAATTAATTTGTCGTAATCAGCTATCGCCTGCTAAAGCGGTAAACTGAGCATGCTTGGTTCATTCATATTTGTGTGTGTACACTGTGTATGTATTATTTTGGCATACTTTATTTATCTAATAAATCTACACATTGAGTGGAGCGCCTCAGACTAACTGATCAGTGTGTTACTGTGCTGTCTTTGTACGCGTGGCTCATAAGATACACATTCAGCTGCAAAGGTGTGCATGTATGCATTCCTAATATATGGAAAATAAGCCAACACTGATACCAAAATACTGGCTATGGGTAACCGTAATATGTTACAACTATGCAAACGCGAAAACCACACATTGGAGATATTGTTATGTGGTTACGTGTTTTTTTTTACAATATAGAAAGCTGTTAATGAATACAGTTTTGTTAGAAGCCAAAATCAAGAATAGAAACCATTTAGAGCTGTAACGAAATGATTATTTTCATTATAAGTTAATCTGTCAATAGTTTTTCTAAATTAATTGGTAAATCATTTCGGATAAAAATTCCCCAAAATAATGACAAATATCCATCACGATTCCCAGAGCTCAATGTGACATATATAACTGGCTAATTATAACCCTCGCAGGTATTCAATTTCAACATTTTGAATTGAGGAATGTAAAAATCCTCACATTCAACACGCTGTAACCAGAAAATGTTTGCACTTTTTAACTGGATAAATTACTCAAAAATGTTTAATTGATTATGAATATAGTAACGGAATAATGGTATGAAACTTAAGTCTTAAGTCTTACCGTCCTTATCGACATGTGCAACTTAATTGAGGAAATGTATTGGTCGATCGATGTGTATATATATTTTATCATACTGCTATTCAATCTGCAACTTCATCTGCCGTAACCCAATCATCATATTTTAAAGTTTGCCAAATACTGGCAAGGAGGTCCAACTGATTTTACAAAGTACAGTACAATCATTTTAGTCACTAGTTATGGCCAAGTCTTGCACCAAAGAGATGTTATATAATGCAGCATTTGGCCAAAGTCCCTGAAAAATAGGCTGATATTTATGGGGTCTGTGAAGGAATAGAAATACTGCAGCTAAAATGTGTGCTTTCCTCACATTAAACAGATTGAACCCAGTGATGGAGGAGAGTGAACAGACACTTCACCTGCCAAATCACTCTCTCACACACACACACACACACACACACACACAAACACTTAACTCTGCAGTGCCTTTCTATCCCCTGCCTGTTGCAGATGACTGCAGTACTAATAGTACAGTACAGTAGCTAAAGATAACTTTGCTCATCATCTAATCAGAGTCAAGACCCAGATATTCACTCCACTTGCGAGGGTATAAATGTCACAACGTGGATTTGGGAAGTTGTTCAGAAAAGGTATCACATGATGGTTTAAACATGTAAAAACGAATCAGTTTGAGCTGGTAGGATCATTCTAGAAGACAAAGAGGCACATGAGACAGAATTGGAACAGCAGCAACTACTTTCTGTTACCTTGATAATGCTGTATCAGCGCCTGTTGGACTGTTGGGTCTACCAGACCCCTTGGCAGGTCCCTTAGGTACCGTTTGAGCAAGCTGGCCACCGTACATGAATCAGATTCAGAGAGAAGGTCCACATCCTCTCCACTCTCCAGCCGCTGTTTCAGGGTTTCCACGGCACGCACATTGCCATTCACTCTGAACAGACCCTCCTGATGCAAGGCTGGAGGAAAGTTAGAGAAACATACAGTTAACTCATGCCATTAAGAGACAGCCTATCTGTCAACTATTCAAAAAGAGTGCTAACTAGGGGGGGAATTAAATCAGCTGTCCCCCAAATGTTGGCTTCATTATCATGTTTTCCACAAAAGGCTAAAATAATGTTTCAGTCTTTAGCTGATTCTATAGGTCCTGCTATAGGTTTTAGGATGTTGGCCAGCAATGGTCCAAGCAATCTTAACAACTATCAAAGCAACTAAATGGCAAATTGCCATTATATCCATATATGTTTTGTTTTTTTTCCTCAGAGGATGATTTGGAGAAATTGATCTGACCCCTTGATCTTTCATGTAGCACAATCATCAGGTCAAAGTTTCTACTTAAAGTTACACAATGAATATATCTAAACATAAACTTGATATTTGACTATCTTGACATTTGCAGAGAAAGCATAATTTAATAGTTTAGAAATATTTTTTAAACTCTAGTGATATCCAGTCATTAACATTTTTAAATTTTGTTTATATTTGCCCCTTTTTTTATTAATTAAGAATTTTAATTACAGTTATCTGGAACTACTTTCTACCCAAAACATAGTTCCTGAGGCAGACACTTTAGGGCCTAACTAATTAACCGTAACCCTAACCTAGAGAGATTTGTTTCCCTGGAGGATGCTTTATTACTATTTTATAATCAAGCAGTCACCCCCTTATTATAGTCTTTATCCATGGCTGAGGTATGACAGATTAAGTCAAATGTCATTCAACAAGAGGCCTGTAGTTTCAGCAGCCATAAGGAAGAAGCTCCCCTTCCTTGTACTGACATCTAGCGGTCAAACAGAAGAACTACGGAATATGATAAAGTAGGTCAACACCAAGTACCAATCCAGTGTTTTTTCAAGTTTTAGCTTTTTCAGTACAAATGATGTATACCATACATATTTGGGTAGGCAAATTTGGATTTTTGTCTATATCTTTTTGACACCTAACCAGTCATCAAGTCTTTTTTTTTTTCTTCTATCTTTATTGTTATCATCTGGGCTGAGAGCACATTGATGACATTGATTATCTAGGTGGGATTGATAATATTGTTCTTTTAAGTATTGTGTGTGTTTTTATTTCATATTGCATCGCGTCTTTTTTCCCCCTTTCTCTAAAAAATTTGCCGAGCATTTTTCCACTCTGTCTCACCTGTCTAAGAGAACCACTTTGTATTTGGGTTGACTTGATGATATCTCTGATTATTGCATCACTGAAACTGCAAATGGTAATAAATCCTCTGTATTTATATCAGGCTTTAGTAACCCTTGTAAGATCTGTTCAAGGTTTAAACATGTTAGATTCATAACACATTGACTTATTTGGAGGAAATCACTACTTCTAAAACTGATAATATTTCTTGATACATTTCTATCATTTATTACATCTGTGAAATTCTGAATGGGGCACTTAATGTGCCCACTCATCAAAAACAAAAAAGCCAATTTTGATTGTATCTTAAATAAGATGATCCAGCATTACAGTGCTTCCTTTGCTCTATTCTATTCCGTTGTTTTTTTCCTCACCGTGCTTACGGAGATGCTCAACCATCCTCCTCAACACCAGAGGCACACCATCCTCCACCAGACCCTTCTCCTGCAGCTCAGACAGGGACGCTCCAAACAGCTTGGTGTACTTGGCTGTCACTGTCATGGGTCGCAGTATGGGTATCTGGACCATCTTCTTCATGTCTTCTTTAACCTGCACCGCTGTCTTGTTGTGCTGCAGAGAGAAGAACAGAGAGCAGCCGTCAGCCACCGACGCTATGAGCATAGGGTGCATCAGCTCAGATACCACAGAGACACCTGTCCTGGTGGAGGGAGGCTCTCTCTGCTCCGCAAACTAAAAAGTGTGTGTGTGTGTGTGTGTGTGTGTGTGCGTGTGTGTGTGTATGTGGATGGTGATGGTGTCCCCGTGGAGTCCATACATGCACTGTCATACTGTCATGCACTTAGAGGACAGAGTGTTCTTAGAGCTGGGGAGGGATGGCCGTGCATGTGTTGCTATGACAAATATCAGGTTACCACGCAACACCTTTGGTCAAAGGCATTGTCAGAGTGGCACAAACACCTGCATAAATAGACGTACTGTATGTGCACACATGTAAAGGTGAGGGGATGGCCAGCTGCATTATCCATGACAATAATGTTAATGTGGAAGGATGATTAGTCCACTTCATACTGAGAAAACATTAAACATTGTGTGCCTGAAGCTTATATATTAACTGAGAGGGAAGCATTCAAGGGTCGGCTTTTTGAACAGAAAGGTATTTTAATCTAGTGAAATGTGTGCGTGACTGTGTCCAGTGGTGGAAGAAGTTTTCAGATCCTTTACTTAGGTAAAAGTATGGAAGTATTGACAGCATATTGTACTCACAGTAAAAATGACTCCTACTACTAGCATGCAGAAAATATAACCTGTATGTTATATACTATTTAATTATATTATTATTATTACTTCATTGGATTGTTATTATTAAGATATTATTGTGAAAATGTGTAATAATGTAATAGCTGGTTGAGGAGCTGATGTTATCACTTTATGTACTGATGAGTAGTTTAATATAGCTCATACATGACATTTTATAAAAAATAATATATTTTTTTAAAGTAACTGTTAAACATTGCTGTCACGTTAAATGCATTGCAGTAAAAAGTATTTTTTTTTTCCCTAAAATGTAGTGAATAAAATGTAAATGTACTTTGTTACTTTGCACCACTGCTGTGCTCTAATGGCCCATTTTAACCCATTCCCCAAAGTAGACAAACCTTGTAAACGAGAGTCAAAGCATGTATTTAGTGCGTTAATTCACCAGCTGTTAAGTATTTGTTATCTTAGAACTTGTCAAAGCAAACAGTGCCACGTGCTGAGTGTAAACACTGAGTGCACACACAGTCTCCCTTTAACAAGCCAACATTAGAAAGAGCAGGGTAAGAGTTACTCATTTGTTAAGCACTTTTAACTGCAGCATAATGCATTTCTGCCTTTCTTTAATTAGTACTAGGAACCAAGAGAGTTAAGACACACAAACCAGACGCAGACTTCGGACACTGGGCGAAGAGGAAAAGACTTCCTGCACATCAAAACAACACAGTTTAACTCTCGTACCCATAGCTACGACTACACCATGTGACATATTTGTTCCCGAGATCACAGCTTCAAACGGGTGAGCTGACCCGCACAATGACATGAGAGGCCCTGGCTATGATTTCGTCACAATGAGGTCCACAGTGACACAGTGGTTTGCCCATGTAGGGAATTGGTTGGTGAAGAGGAAGCACCACTCAATTTATGTCCCATGTGGCCGATTGTTTAAACATGGATCTGAGCGTGTGCCACGCTCAGATCAGCTGATTAAAAACCCACATTCCAGATGGTGCTAAGATGGCTGAGGAGACAAGATCTTTTTCATGGCAGATGCTCTGGCAGCATTAATACTACATGTGTCTGACAAGCTTATGCAGACAATGTGTTATTGGTGCTCAGTCATCGACTCCTTTGTGACAGGTGCATGCAAATATGCCAATTGTATCTTCCTGATGAATGTGAAATAGTGATTAAGCACACTTGAATTTTAATTCTGAATGCTTGGATTTCTACCTGAAAAGTAACACGTATGTGCTAAACTGCACTGACAAACTGTATTTGAATAATAATAATAATAATAATAATAATACACTGGTTTGGTCTTCAGGTGTTGGAGAATATTAAAAGTCTGTATGAATAAGAAGTTTGGGTAGGTATACTAACTGTCTGATTCTTTAATGTTAATTGGCCACAGCACAGATTAAGGAGCAATGGTTGAGTTGAGCCTTTCAGGTCTGCAAACTGGCTCAAATACTACTACTACTACTACTACTACTACTACTACTACTACTACTACTACTACTACTACTACTACTACTACTACTACTCATGCAGGGGTTAAGCCAGTCTGAGCTAGGTCTGACTGTGGACTGAACAGATGTCCCCTAAATCTGTCTTTACGCACACACACACACACACACACATACACACACACACACACACACACACACACACACACACATGGCTCATTCTCACTGCAGGATGCATATAGGAATACATGCATTCATGAGAATAACTTCCAAAAATACAAAGCGTGGAAATATTGCACTTCAACGCATCTATAGAGAAGATTCATTAAGAATAGCAATAAAAGGATCAATAATAAAGTGGACATCCACAACACAATATAAGAAAAAACTTGCAAAAGTACAAAAATAGAAATGACTCTTGGTAAGATAAAACAAACCACAAGGATCCAACAAAACCACATGTGTATAAATGATTTCTGGAAGGGATTTAACATGGAGCTTACTTTATTAATTCAGCGATATCGCTTACTTTCTGCAAGTATTTCAATTTCAATTGAGAAAACACTCATTTAAATCAATTTGCAGGCAGTATTTGTATTTGTAATAAAAGCTGAGCTGAGGTGTTGGACCACATGTAAAAAACCCGAGTTGTGAGCAAATAAATACTTGTGCTTTTGTCAGTACTTCAGTGTGAAAGTACTCATGAATTGAGTCAAAACCGCACACTACTCCCTCAGTGCTGTCCCTTTGTTAAGCGCTGTAGTTGATAATCAGAACTTCAGTGTTTACAGCTACTTTTAAGGTTTTTGTTAAAGTGTCCCTGGCAATACAACAAAAAGACAGCTACAGAGCCGGAGAGAAATAAAACAGTCAGGAATGAAAGGAAGCACTTCCTGTTGGTCTCCATTGTTTACCAGGACGGTCTGCTGTGATTAGCCTAATAATCCTCATCCTCTTCCCCCTCCCCCCATCCTTAAATATGTTCACACTACAACTTCTAACAGTGAGAAAACAAAGCTATTGTCAAGCAACTATAAAGAGACTCTGGAAGCTGTTGAAAGTTTGCTCTCTACCCTTGAGAAGTGTTTTCAAACATGTCTAAGTGTCGGATCAAAAATACTTCTTTGAAACATTTTGTACAGATGAAGTAGTTTCTTGAAAATGTGAAACACACAGAAAAACAAGGCAAGGCAATCTCCTGTGTCTTTAAACTTGTTCATGAAGATGATAGCAAGCCCAAGCATGTGCCCTCCTTCCCTAAAACCTCCACCCTCCCCCTCTCTCTCTCCCTATGTGGGTGGTCACTGGGAGCAAAAGCACCACTAGCACCAGAAGAAACAGCTGCTCAACTCAAAGAAACTACACTGCTACAGACGTGCCGTTTTATGACACAAAACGTTGTCCGTCACAGAGGTTTAGTTCTTGTGAAAACACTTCTTCCATTAAAGGAAACTTTGTGGAAAGTGACCTCATTGAGGCAGTGAATCATTGCCAGGAAGAAATTACCTACAGGAAACAAGAAGCTACAGTGTGTATTTGTCCTTTCTTTTTTCTCTTGCACTGTTACACTGTTGCACCAGGATGGCAGACTTAAAGTAGTGCTGACAAGGGATCTGCGTTCTTCGTTAGGACCGCAAGCGAAAGTGTTTATCTTGATGGCAGCAGTCTTGTATTTAGAGAGCACCGTTTTATTTACGGAGGGGAAGAAAAATGTGTCCCTACTTGACATTTTTAAAAGCCATTTGTTTCTACTAGACCATTCTATACCGTCACAAAAGAGTCCCGCTATGCTTTCTTTAGCCCTTAATCACAGGTTGAAGTCTTTGAGGCAACTCATGCTTTGTAGTTTCTACTCACACAGATGGTCAGAGCTCCTGCCCCCATTCTCCCACAGAAGAAACGCCTGCAGAGGCAAAGATGAGGGGAAAAAACTTCTGCTCTCTCCCCTCCTCCTCTTCTCACTCTGTTCCAGGACACACTCCGGGACTTTTCCCAGTGGGAATCCCTTTTGCTCTCAAATGTGCCATCGTTACACTCCCAAAAAAATACAAGGCAGATAATCCACGGCAGGAGAGAGTGTAAAGAAGTGCTGTCAATACCGGCGGACTGACCCACGAGCACAGATCAGTGCGTGTCTCTTTCTCTTCCTCTCTTTATTCCCCTCTCTCCTCTTGGGCTGAAATCTGAAACGAGCTCTCCCATTGGCCGACAGGTCTGATCATGTGATTAAGGGGTTAAAACCCAAAACTTTAAATCTGTGCCTGCAGGACTCATATGTCTGCAAATGAGGGAAGAAAAGAGGAGGGAGCCTGTAAGTACGGAGAGGTCGGCCTGAAGAGAAACAAAGTAATTATAGTATAATATATATAATAATAGCTTTTTAAATTCCATTTTAAAGAATAAAACATGGCTGCAATGTTTACTATAACTTTGTATAGCATAGTATAACATAGTATAACATATCATTTCACGCAATACAAAACATTATAATAATAATAATAATAATAATAAAGAATTTAACATTGTAATTATTTGTAATTTTACTCTTTTTGTAGTTTAAAGCCCTATAAAATCATACAAATTCAATGTGAAGTTTATAGTTTCAATCAGTTATTAGTACAACTTATTGCTCCATTTGACAAAGCAGCCCTCTGAGTTTAGAGAACAATAGTAGAATTGTTTATCTTTATTTCCTTAAAATGTTTGGGGCAATGTTGTTTTAAACTTTATACTGTAAAAAGTATATTAATAGTATTAATATAGTATTAAATATAGTTGTTCTGATGCAGTATTCTCACTGCGAGAGGAGATGCCTTATAGCTTAATGGTATTAGTCAGCATACTTCAGCAGACAGCACTACTTAATGGTGAACCCTAAATAAAAAGCGACAATGACTTTGAACAGATAGGAATCTTAATCTTTATTTCAAGACATGCGCTTTAGTTGGTTTTGCCACTTTCATATATAAACTTCTTAATGTTGTCGCTGATCCAATCGCTGAAGGCAGAGACGCGGGTGAATACTGAGGGTTTCTTGTCTTTGATGCAACCCTGAGCTCCGAAGCTGACGACACCATGCACCTCCCAGGTTGTGTTCGTTCCAGCCGCCGCACAGGCAAAGGGACCTCCAGAGTCACCCTATGGGAGAGCACGAGTAAGTCACCAAAGATGTACTGCACTGGTTAGAAGATGCACTGGTGAACATTTGGTTTTGGCAGCTCACTATATATCATCTCTGTGCCCTGGAATCTGTAAAGGTCAATCGTTTACAAACATGTGACAGTTTTCTTTAGGGAGGCAAATGTCAGGGTTGTGTTTTGTAAAACTCTATTGAACTTTAAAATCCTTCAGTACTGTTCTGAAGTGTTTTTTGTAAATTTCCCTTGTTCCTGCTTGCACATTCGCTCATTATGGCAAACAAATAATGTTTTTATCTTTTGTCCAATTACGCCGGAAAACCGGGCAGCCATTCGCCATCAAGGCTGACTGATCACAAACAAAACACTTTACTGGGTGTTACATAACAGACGGCCCAATCATGAGTGGCCAGGACACTTACACAATGTTTGAGAAATACTTGACGAGAATGTCAACGACCAAGTACCATCCTCGCATGAAAAAGTCTCAGTGTATCCATTTAAATAGTTATTCTGAATGTGTCCTCTCACCTGGCAGGCTGACTTGAGCTCATCTGGGGACTCATAACCAGCACAGATCATGGAGGGTCTGAGGGTGTCCCACCAGTAAGCAGGCTTACTGCAGGTCTGGAAGTCAACAATAGGAAGGGCTGCCTGGTTTAGCTTCTCAGACACTTTGGGGAACAGGTTACCTGAGACATAAGTGAAAAGGAAAAGTTGATGTTGTTGTACAAGAGATGAACACATTTACATCAATATAGACTGTTTTTATCTTTAGCAATCATGCCAAGGCATCAGAAAAAAATAGAGCATTAATCGTGCACATTGTACCAAGACCATTACTGCTGCTGGTCACAATACTCATCATGGAGAACACCCAGCACATGAAAAATAATGCACATTTCCAATTTAAATAAAAAACAGTGAAAGCACCAAACAAAAGATACATTTACTTCTACAACTGCAGTGATCTCTAGTTCCGGGAGTAGCATTAAAACTACAGGAAACTGAAATGCATGATCACTTCTACCTTTCTCGTCTCCCCAGCCGGTGACAAAGCAGGGCGTCCCAGCGGGCATCACAGCCCCAGGTGTGGGCAGACAGATGGGGCTGATCTCCCTCGTCATGTTGACAGGCCGGGCCAAATGCACCAGGGCTATGTCATTGGTGATGTCAGTGCGATCTTGCTCGTAGACGAACCCCTTGTGGCGGATGATACCATCCACCTTATAGCATTGCTCTGCTGAAGGAATGTCCACGGAGGAGTTCATGTGGTGCTTCCCCAAACACATGCGCCAGTAGGAGGGTTTATTCAGAAGGCTGGAAAGCAGGTGCATGAAAGAAGGTGAAAATTAGAACTTTCATTTTTCACTTGACTATTTTGCAAGCTGTTAGCTAAGATAGAAATAAGACAAATATGTCTGTATTGCCACATTGCTTCCACATTGTCATTGCCATGCAAACATATTACTTGTAGCGGCTTTATTTTACTGTGGGTCTTTTGAAATGGTATGTACTATAAATGTTTCTGTAGTGGCATCTTACAACATGAAACAGTGAGCAGCAGTTAGGATCCAATCTTCATGAATCAAAGAACCTCCACAACTGTGCCTGTAAGGTATGGGAAAGAATGGTGAAGCCTGGGAAAGAGAAATGCACATTAGTACAGATTAAAAGCTCTCCTCTACGACTGTTAATGACGCACACAGAGAAAGAGGAGTTGACATTACCTGCATGGAGACTTGCCAGGGCCAGGAGTGGGGGATCGCCTGCTCCCCATTAACCACCCTCGGGGTGGCTGTATTGGGTGTCACTGCTGGGTTTCCACAATCTGCTGGCCAGTCTGGGAAGAGAAAATAAATACTTAAATTATCTGTGAAAAAGCTTTCATTTGTTACAATTCATTCAGCTTGTATTTATACAGGTATAGTCAATGGCAGACCCAATTAAAACTTCGAAATCCAGTGATCCACTTTTTTTTCGAGGGGAGCAAATACATTTTTATTTTATTTTTCACCAAGCTCCATTTTGAAATGAGATCCCCACACACTCGTCAGAGGTCTTCTGTGAGTTTGAATAGGCCGCCACTCACTGATAGTGATGTTGTCCCATAGGTTAGGAGGCGGAGGAGGTAAAGTTGGGATAACACCGGCATCAGTGGTCCAGTAACCACGAAAACCTTTCTGTTGATCGGCACCGTTACTAAGGAAGCGAATGACGACTGTGTTGCTAGGGATGCTGATGATGGGTGGAGGAGCAAAGCCGCAGAATCGACCTGCAGGAGAGACAAGAGATTTACTCTAACCTGTACAGGAAATACTTTTTTTATTTTTTGAAACCTGTTGAACCTGTAGTACAATCACCAACCTAGTGATGTCATGCTTTCACCATTGAAGATCTCAATGTAGTCCAAACAGTTTCCTAAAATGTTTGCAGCTTGCAGCTCAAAGTGTGTGAAGGCTACATCGATCGTTTTTGCTGAAGGAATGCTGATACGCCACGTGCACACAGACTGGGCTTGGTAGTCATTGGGCCAGTAAGGAGAGGTGATTTCACCCTGAGCGCTGCTGAAGCTCCCTCCACAAGGACCTGTGTGTGTGTGTGTGTGTGTGTGTGTGTGTGTGTGTGTGTGTGTGTGAGAGAGCGAAATGGAGAAAGAAGAAGAGATACATTAGTTCTGCCTAGAGGCTATTCCCTCAGTGTCTTGTCAGGTACACCATTCTCCTGTCTTACCCTCTGTAGGGTCCACTGCCTTCCAGCTGGCAGAGAAACCCGTGTCCACCACCTTGTCGTTGGAGGAGAAGCTGATGTGAAGTCTGTCTCCATCACTCACCAGGTCTGTAGGGGGTACATGACTGCAGTGTGTACCTGAAGAGAAATGAACATGAAGAACTGTCAGACTGACTTCTCTAAGGAACCTCTGTCCTAAGAGCTTGTGTATGACATCTTTATTTCATATCATACATGCACGGCATATACGCATATATACATTTAATTTAATTTTGTAAAGACATTCATGGTCCCCAGAGGATGAATGTCTCTAACTTTGGTGGGTCTCTGACTCTCCCCTCTAGTACCAGCGTGAGGTTGAAATTGTGATTCAGAGTAAAATAAAATAACTGTTACATTTAATTAATGACACGTACTAATAAACTGTGGTGCAACATAAAGCAAAGTAATCACGCCAATAAATGACTCAGCAAATTTATTTTCAGCTGTGGAGTAAAAAGGAGGCAGATATTCACCTAGACTTCCTATTCTGTCTCTGAGGCTGACTTTATCGTTAAGGCACAACTGACTCTGCTCCAGGGAGAAATTGTGGAAGTGGAGGTGGACCAGTTTGCCGAGTGGCACCTGGATATTCCACTGGCAGCGGGCTTTGTTGTTGTAGCTGCCATGGTAACCCGTAGAGGACACGGTGCCTTCTCTGCCCATCAGGTCCTTTGGCCCTCCACAGCCAGATGCTATAAAGGGAGGACAGAAGGTATAAACCAGCAATAACTTCTGTCTCGATATCATATTTAGTTTGTGAGCAAAGTGGGTGAGAGTAGACCAGCTGTATTCATACTGTGCTCATCGTAGATGTCTCTGCGGATGACATTGTTGATCCAGGGGAGGTAGGCGGAGGAGCGGGTGAACACAGAGGGCTTCTTATTCACAACACATCCAATAGGACCAAAGCTTGTTATACCATGAACTTCCCAAGAACCACCGGGGGTATCCTGACACACCAGAGGACCACCTGAATCTCCCTGTCAAAGTCACAAATCAACATCTAAAACACCATCAGCATTTTTTGTGTAAAGTTACATGTGTGCAAAAACTTTCATCATCATTGATGATCAGAATGGTGTAAAAAAAAAAAGTTCTGTCGTCTTAAAGGAATTGTTTTACCTGACAGACAGACTTGAGCTCATCAGGCAGGGTATAACCACAGCAGATCATGGAGGTCTTGACCTGGAACCACCAGTAATCCATCCTCTTGCAGGTGTCATATGGCACAACAGGCAGGGCAACCTGGTTAAGGGCCTCTGCAACTTTAGCATTCATTGAATCGCCTGATAATCAGAGAAAAAAAATGTCGATTGTAATAAAAAAACTTCAACTTGACACTCTGAATAGGTATTTGCACATTATGTCCAACAGAAGGCATGCAAACTATGCAACAATTAATGTTTAACTTATGAGGGGTGAGTGTCTCTTGAAGTGGTGTATTGCAATATTACTTAAAGTATAAAGTATATAGTTTAAACATGAAGCAGAAACAGCACCAGTCTCATCTCCCCAGCCGGTGGCGTAGCACTTCTTGCCCCCAGGTAGGACTTCCTCCGCTGACGGAAGGCAGGCGTATGAGATCTCATTATTGGGCATCACCTCCCCGTCCAACCTGACCAGGGCAATGTCAAACTCCACCGTGGGCACCGTGGGATACTTGAAGCCCTCATGGCGATAGATACCAGACACATTGAAGCAGCGTTCACTCAGCTCTGTGTAGGTCAGGTTGTGTTTGCCAAGGCACATGCGCCAACGCTGCAGCTCATCAGCGTAGCTGGGTAGGAAATCAGCAGATTAATCAATTATAATACCTCCCAGTTCACAGTAACCACAGGCCACCTCGAGATGCATATCGCTGTCACTGCACCATTATACGCTGAGTTTTACAAAAACATACATAGAATATTCTGAGTTCTCTGTGGCTCATAACCTTGTACATTCTTGCTCACAGCAGATAACTATATATACAACCTTAGTGCACAAGCATCTCTCTCTACTCTAGAGTCTAGACCATTAGCGAAGGCGTTGAGGTATCCCTAACAAGGCATCGCTTTCGAACTATAACAAGCCTGAGGTAAAAGCAGGAACACATCTGCCCATCTGAGATTTCAAAAATGGGTTTCCAGGAGGTTTAAGAAAACTCTGCAGAATAAAATATAGCTAAACGGCTGTAAAAACCTACTCAGCTCTTATTTTTTAAAGTGAATCACTTTAGCAGCTTCAACTTTAACATTTCTAACAGAAAATGTACATGTATTGTGTGTTAGAAAGATGAGACAGAACACTTACTTTATGAAGCAGTGGGCTGCTGTAAGTACCCAGTTCTTATTAATAAGAGTACCACCACAGGTATGGAAGAATGTGGGCTCTGGACGACTAGCCGGCCAGACCTGAAACAAACACCCACCCACAAGCAGAGAAGAAGTCATTAAAGACCTAATTGACTGATGCCAGTATGTGAAAGCATACATATCAATGATATCAGTCCCTTATCAACGTGAGACATAGAAAGGACAGAGGAGGATAGTACAAATGACTCTTTGATATCACATTATGAATAAACAATACCTGCTGTACTGGAATTTGCCCTTTTGTAATCACTGATATTGTACGCAGTAACTTCTGATGTAATTAAGCTGTATGTGAATTTTCTACATTTATTAGCGGTAGTCTCTCACCTGCATGGACACCTGCCAGGGCCAGGAGTGAGGCCTGGCTTTCTCTCCATTCACAATGCGTGACACAACAACAGGAGGAATGGCTGGTTTACCACATGTATCGGACCAGTCTTGGAAATAAGAAAAAACAACAACATTGCCATCTATCCTGTGTCTGGTTGTCTGTGCATGTATTCATTTGTTTGTGGTTTTGTTTGTGTTTAAACAAAGCCTGAATATACAGTACATGTCTGCAGCTAACAGATAAGCCCTTGTGTTGCAGGGAAGTGGCTTTCAATCACTGGCACTTTCGCTCTCATTTGTATTTTTAAAATAATTATCCAATCGTGTTAGGTTGACACTGCTTTCCCTCAATGATTTTTTTGGCTTACTAGTCAGCAATTATGTATTTATTCAGTGTAATTTCATGCAAACATAACACCAATCTCCTGTTGCAAATAAACAAGTAAACTGAAATCACCATTTCCAGGCCAGATTACAACATCACTACTCATAAAGATATACATTTATTTTGGTCATCCAAGGAGTTGACATTAAACTGTCCCAGTCACTCTTATCCCAGTCACTTTGTTCCCTTCATCTCTCACTCGCTATTTGTCTTCCTCTGCCCAGCAGAAAGTGTACCGCTAGTTGGAGGCTGGGTGAAAAAAAACCACAGAGGCAGCATAGTCCATCTATAAAACTGTATTTCAGCAATTGGTTTGGCAGACGCCTAGGCCACCTGGGGCTCATCGCTGGGTGAAGAATGAGGATCGGGTGTCAGCAAGCTAAGAAGGAAAGTTAAGCGCTATAGGCCGCTTTACATTGTGTTCTCAGCACACAGTGTCACCTTGTTTTACTGCACATCTGGACGCAGCAAGGGGGAGATGAGAGGAGGGGGGGTATGAAGAAAAGGTGAAGATGGAAGGAGGCATGAATCAAATGACTGTACAGACAGCTGTGCAGCTTATTAGGAGTTGTTTGAAACTAAATGTCGATCATTGTGACTGGTGGAAAATACTGCTCTGCTGACTCAAAGACGGTGCTGGAGAGATCAAAAAAACTAAAATGGTCAAATGTAAGGCTAAATGAAAAATGAAATAAACATGCAGCATTTGTAAAAAATACTTGGCCACACTACAGTATACTGCATTGATGTGAAATCTGGTAATATTTTTGGCTACAACTTACTTTTATTGTCAATATATTTTAGCCTGTTGCCTAGTTTTCAATGAATAAATTAATTCAGAAGAAATGCCCATGTCTTCAACTTACCTGGTGTGTCCAAACAGCAGGCTCAAACTCAACGGGATTAAGTTTACAGTGATTATATAATATATAAAGTAGTAAATCCTCATATTTTAGAAGCTGGAACTAGCATTTGTTAGGTTGCATTGTCATCTAATAACTGTATTGAATTAATTATTAAAATGCTTAAATAATTGCTTCAGCACTTTATATTAAAGCTGCATTAAACATTTGTCTTATTTATACAACTGCCTTATAAAGTCTGTTTATGTGACAAAACTAAGTCCAATATTCATTCTCTTTTTAACTCTGTTATTTTATTCAAGCAGCTAATGTCTCCACTATGTTTATCAGCTATTTAAACAATCAACTATTTCTGTCTGCTGTTTGGTGCTGAACAGCATCAGTTTATCAAAGCTTTTGGGCTGAAAACAGCTGCCTGCTGTGTTTAGAAATGAGGTTGATGAGAGTTGCAAGGGCTTCGTAGAGCTGAGCTATGCAGAATTGGGCGTTAAATGTCTGTAGATTCATCACTATGAACTTTAAACATACTTTTAACATTGACGTGTAATGCAGATGTGGCAAACTGTATCAAGCTCAAATAGATACTCCACCTATGGTGATGTTGTCCCAGGGGTTGGGCTGAGCAGGTGGCTCAGTGGGAGCAGGCAAACTGGGGTTTGTTGTCCAGTAGGCCCTGAAGCCTTTGGACTCAGTAAGCAGGTCTGTATGGAAACGAATCACCAGCCGCCTGCCTTTTGTCTGGATAGTACCGGGCAGCTTCGTCCCACAAAATGGACCTAAAATGTATTAAAAGAATAATTTGTCCACGATGAAAAAAGACACAGAGACTATACAACTTACTGGTAAAGTGATCGTTAACAGAGTAGAAAGATACATAGTTTTATTTAAATTAATGTGATTCATGGCTGGGTCTTGCTTTTTCAATGTGATTGATTATTATGATAGATCTAAATGGTTTCGGGATCATGTAATTCCACAAACAAACTTACCGTGCGTTTGAAGCAACGCATTAGTCACACTATTGATCTCGTACATCATTATGTTGTCATAGCATTTGGACGTCAGGAAATCTTTGGCTTCAAGGTCAAAGTGGGTGAACGTCAGTGTGATTTTTTTCCCGAAAGGCAAAGCAATGTTCCACATGCACTCAGCGTTAGCTTTGTAGTTCATAGGCCAGTTCTGGGACTTAATAACTCCTGTTTCCTCTTTGGAAGAAATGCCACAGCCCTGGATTTCTGAAAGAGGAAGAGGGAGGGATTGATGTGTGATCGTAACTAGATAAGTGTAGACGAGCGACAGCATCTGCCTGTGAAAAGAAAGCGTCCTGAGGAGAAAATCTTGTCATAACAAAATGCAAACAGACATTCATTTAAAGTAGAACTGCTCCCTGTTAGATTAACCATCTGCTCATTTTCATTTTATTAATTTAGTTGTTACTGATATACAGTATATACTCAGTTTTGGAAAGTATATAAAAGTTATGTAACAGAAGGATTTCTGGAGATTAACATGGGCAGTGGTGGAAAGTAACTAATTATTTACTCCTATACTCATGTACTTTAAGGTCCAGTGTGTAGGATTTCCCGTGAGGCTGCAGATTACTTCCCCCGTGTGACAAGAACTACGTGGCAGACACAAATGGCTCATTCTAAAATAACGACTTACTTTCAGCTGATTATACACTAATGAAAACATACTTTCTGGCAATAGATCCCCCTAAACACTACACACTGTACCTCTAATAGAGTTAGAATAGTTTTCAGGTATTTGTACTTTAATTGTGTTTATGGTAATGTCTAGGTTGTCTTTATTTAAATTTGGAGGCAAATATTAAACTCAACTTCATTTTTTCTACGATAACGATTTTACAGAAAATACTCAGCTAATAAAATATGATATGATGACTGATAGTCTTTTACATTAGACGATCCGACACTATTCAATTTGACCATCAAGGGCCGCTACATGATAATGCACATAACATGCTTTTACACAAATGTATTTTGCTGATTATCATTCTGCATTTTTATTGAAGTAAAAAGTAGCCTTTTCTTGCAATGCAGTATTGCTGTATTGATACATTATAAGTCTTTATATTTACTAAGTAACCTAAAGTACTTCTTTCACCTCTGCACTTGGGGTCTCAAGTCATTTTCGTGCCTGATAATCCTGATAAAGACAAAGATAAAGGAGTTTTTATCTTACTATTTATACTTCAAACTGTACTCTGACCTGTGCTTTCACTGAGTTCACACTGCAATCACTTTGCTCTTTTAGAGACATGTGACAGATGATTGAGATGTTTTATGGTTAGTTATGAGGTGTTGAGCTGCTTCAGCAAGTTGCCCCTCAGGTGTGAGTGTGCTCCCGTGTGTGTGTGCGTGTGTGTGTGCGTGGTGTGTCAGTCCTCGGTACCTGCGATATCCTCAGCATACACAGCTTCCCACCTGGCAGAGAATCCTCGGTCTGTGAGGCGACTGTCGGACTGGAAGGTGACAGATATTGTGTCACTGGCACTGACCACCACTGGGGGAAGGATGTAGCCACAGTGTGTGCCTAAGGGAGAGGGAGAGGAAGGACGGAGGTAAAAGATGGAGGTATATTGAGAGAGTAGAGTCAGGAATGGGGTGGATGGTTCAAAGACGGATAATACTGCAAGTATTATTGGGTGTAAGTAAGTGTGAGGCTGTGTGCTGTGGGTGTGAAGAAACACATTTCTTCAAAATAAGTCATGCATCAAAAAGTATAAAATCTACTAATTGACTGAAGAAATTTTAGATAGTCATCTAAAAGGGAGCAGCACACACTGGTAATGTTTCTATATGCTACTAAAATACAAGATGCTGTATATTTGCCTCTAGTGTGTTGATTTCATTTGCAAAAGGAATATTGTGTTAGTTCTTCTTTTATAAGTTACATAGTTAAGGGATCTTTGATACTTCTGATTTTTCAGACTTATCAGGTTTTCAAAACAGACATTTAGCCGCTTTTCATTGCCCTCTGCATTTCACTTATAAACACTACTCCCCTGAAATAACAGGATGCACCCCTCTCATCACCTACTGTATCTGTGTGCTTGTACCTCAGTGCTTTAGTCCTTGAGAACTCAGCGATAGATAAAGCTGTATCAGCCTCACTGCCGCCACTGCAGTGAATAATGAGGAGAGGTAATTTATAGTTTGCTGGGCTCTTTGCAGAGAAGACCCTAATCAACAGTTTTATAGCAGGGGGCAGAATTTGATCCATATTGTAGCACCAGAGCTGTTAGTCTAGCAAGGTGCAACAAGGTTATCTTGTAAGCAGAGGCATTTTAACTGCTTGTTGGTTTGCTTGTTTGTTGTGCTTGTCTTGGTTTCTGATCGCCCACAGGGGAGTTTATAACCTTTACTCCACAGTGGCTGCTATTCAGATGTCACAAGATACAGATGTGGCCGAGAAAGCAAAGATTTTCTTAAGGTGATCTGAGATGCATTTGGGAGTCAAAACACTATAAGGCACAAAGATATGGTGTAAAACATTAATTATTTAAACAATAACAAACACATACATTAGTATAATTAATGTAAAAGAGTAAAACATTATGTTATGCTCACCTAATGTGCTGTAATTATCTGAGATGACCAGTTTGTCCTCCTTGCATTGTCCAGTCTCTCCTGTGATGGCCATTTCAGTGATCTGCAGTTTAACCAGGAATCCTTTGGGCACAGATATCCTCCAGGAGCTGTTCAGATGAGCAGGATAGGGATTTGGGAAACCCAAGGACTGGATCACTCCTTTACGCCCATGAAGGATATCTGGACCACCAACTCCTGCCCAATAACAGAGAACAAACACTGTGTTTTCTGTGCATCCAAGCTCCATTTAATAGAGTTTATTCTCTTTCTTCTTTTCGATTGATGAGGCCCAGATTGCTTTGATACAAATCTGATACCTTAATTAGCCACTGGAGAGAACCGGTCTGTCTGCCAATAGCTTTAGTACAGTGATGAATAGATAAAACTCAAGGGGGATCTCCCCACTCCTACGCACATCACTACTTGCATTCATCCTTTTTTTTGAGAGTTGTCACTTGATTAGAGCTGCAGGGAAAATTGCACGGGGAGGCATAAAAGTTATTTAAGGCTTATCAACAAGTTCCAATTGGCCAGGAAACAACCTTGTGCACATACTGTAAAGTTATATTATCGTTTATTGTACATCAGTATGAACTCTCAAAAGATAACTGATTTGGTACTCTGATAAAGTAGCTCTGAATTCAACTAAATAAATGAGGGTTGTGATAAACTATTTTTAAGGAAAGCTGGTTCAGCAACATGGATATTGATGCTGTTATTTGGTAGTGGGGCAATCAAATATATCTGATGTTGTATGTTTCAAATAAAATTAAAATAGAGACATGCAGGGTAGGTTGGCTGAAAAAATATAATCAAACTTTGTCATTGCATTTTTAGTAGATCTGGATGGTTTATTTTAAGTATACATGGAGGGAAAATCAAACAGACAAGTTTGGAGCGAATTCGTACCCGAAGATGTGGGAGGTGGAGGTGTTTGTGTGGTGGAGGGTCTGGGTGTGGTGGTGGCGGGTTTGGGTGTGGTGGTAGTAACAGGTGGAAGGCTGGACTTGGTGTAAGTTGCTCTGAATCCTTTAGAAGTCAAACTGTTGTCCGATTTGAAGCGGACCACCATTGTGTTGCTACTGGACTCCACCGGCTTTGGCATTGTCCCCCCACAGAATTTACCTTTGATGGATTATATGCATACATGTTAAAAATCAAGAACAGTAACACCTTTCTATCTAGAAGATTGACGATTAATCATTTCCGCTTTAACAATGAAGTCTATGTAGACAGACTTACATTCATTAAGTTTAAAATAGACTCCAGAACCATTTAACAACTTCTCAAACTATTAATTGAGCTCATATTTTATTCACGGGCCTGCATAGTTGACATTGCTAATGTTGAACAAAGGCCACAGTGTATTCTGAAATTCTAACCCCTTGCCTTATAATTGCCCATCCAGCTTTGTCATTATCTGTGCTAATGTGTAAAGATATTGTGGTATATTTTAAAACCCCTATCTCATACATGCACAGCACTTTCTTTTTCTCAGAAGCTTTTCCTGTTAATAGTTAATAATTAATAATCCTCACTGATACTGGAATCATGTTTAATATCATGCTTACTGAATGAAGAGGAGCCGGCCTTGTGCCCGTCGTAGACCTGAACAAAGTCTCCACAGACCTCAGGCACCAGGTCAAAGGAAGTAAATGTGAGTCGAACCCTCTCGCCTTCAGGCACCGTGATTCTCCACTGATCCAACGTAAAGATAAAGTACAATCAGACAAACTCCAATCATTTACTGCATAGATAGATTTCCCGAAATAATTTCCACATATTTATAAGTGACAGCAGCTGAAACATGAATTAATCTGGTCAGTGTACTTTAATAAAGCCACAACCCCAATGTTAATAAAGAGGTATCCTTAAATTAAATTAAAAACAACCTGCAACCACTCTCAAATTGATTGACTTATCTTTCCAGCTAGAGTAACAGTTAAATCAAGTATGTATTGTTTTCACATACCTGATCACCCGATGAGCTGATATATATACTATTTTACACATTGCTGAAATCAATGACATTCATAAGAAGCTATACAGTCCTGAATAACATATTTTCTCAGTCAGTTACTTTCTATTAGCTCATGTCTGTATATAAAGTATAAAAGCAAAAGCCAGGAGGCAATTATCGTAGCTTAGCATACGGACTGGAATCAGGGTCCATACCTGGATCTATCCAAAATTTTTAAATCCGGCTACCAGCACCTCTACAATTCATGCAATGTTGGCAGAATAGGAAATAACCAGTAAAATTTCCGATACTCAAACTTTATAAAAGAACAATGAGCAGAAAGACGCTCAAACGCTCCGAAAAGCTGAAGGCAGTTGCAGAGATGGGGGATTGTTCTCTGTGGGTTTGTCACTACAATCAGCCCATTTCACATACATGTAGTCATGTGATCAATAATGTAATGTAAAAATGATTCCTTGTCATTTATATTCAGATTTAAATATGTATTTCTGTCGCACAGACCACACGGTGCAGTATGACGTACTACAACCTCACATCCTCAGATAAAGGTCAGCAGTGTTTCCTTAGATTAACAAAAAAAAAAGTAACTGTTACCATAGCTGTCACATTTGCTTTCTTTTGTGTCTCCTTGCTGTGTGTACCTGGTATAGTGCTCCACTCGGGTAGTTCTGCTCTGGGAAGCTCGGGGTCATCAGATCCCCCTGGTCACCTTGGAGAAAGCCACCAGCTCCGGCTATTTCTGGCAGCAGGGATGAATGGCACTTCAGCTCCACAGACACCTCAAGGATACCCGCAATACACCTCTCCACCCCCACCTACCTATGCCCTCTATCATTTCCCTTCTCCTACCCCTCTCTTCATCCAGCACCCACTTCTATAACATTGACTTTCTAGGGCACTATAAGACAGACATCCAACATTATGTCAGAGCCAAGGCAATTTTCTTGCTGAAATGGATTTCTTCTTACCTGGTGCGAGCGTTGGAGCCACAGCTTTATAATGAGCCTTGAAACCTTGGTCTGTTTTTCTGTCATTGGTGTCGAAGTACACATTCAAGTAGTTTGTAAGTGACACCAGCGGCTTCGGTTTGGTGTAGCCGCAGTATTTACCTACAAATACCACACAAATGATGTTGTGAGAGACATGCACAGCTTATTCATCTGCAATGAAAAGAAGGGTTTATTTTCAAAATACAATATTATAGAAAGATCATGAGGCTTTTAATTTCAGTGCGACCAGGCCTGCCCCGGAATCTGATTGGCCACTCCCGTTTTTTTACTAATTTTACAAATATGCCCCCCTTATTTGAACAAATCTTGAGGAAACAAAATGGGGTATACGTCTTCAAAATTGTCTCATATGAGCAGGAATTAAAGATGTTTGTGATCCACTGCACTGCTTTAAACTCTGCAGTTTGGTTGGAGAACCAGTGGTGTGTTATTGCAAGTGGAGCTGTGTGCAGTGGGCCAGCAGGACTGTGTGGCTGACTAGCTGAGTCTGCCCATAGATGGATGGGCTGATTTGGGCATGACATCAAAGCTGCCACTGCAGGCTGAAAGAGCACCCATCCTTCTTTCTTTCTTTCCCCACTTAAGTTGGACTTGTAATGAGAGATTTGTACCGATGGTTCCCAGAGAGTCTCTCAGCGTGATGAAGTCTGACGTGCAGAGCTGGGTGTCCTCCAAAGCAAACTCCTCAAACCACAGTTGGATCACCTGCAACAGAAAGATGAAGAGTTGTTTCATCCGTCTTTTTTTTAATTTCTTTTTTTAACCTGAGAAGTCAATAAGAGAGACGGTCTGCTGACAGGGAAGGCGAGGAAAGGCTCTGTGAAATATAAGTTTATGCATGTGCACATATATGAGAGTATGTGCCAGCTCTGTCTGTGAGAATATGTGCACATGCAAGTGTGTACCTCTATGTGTATGTATGCCTGTTTAGCAAAAGGGAGATAGAGGCAAAGAGGAAAGCAGCCTCTGCATCCGGCTGGCAGGGAGTGAGGCAGCCATGCAAACAGAAAGAAGAATCAAGGATTTAGTTTTCTCCTGTGGGTGTGGGGAGGAGAGCTGAGGAGAATGAAGGAGACAGGGCAGCCATCTGTCCGTGACGCTGCCACTGAATTCATCCCAGCTGTCCTCCACTAGTTGGCCTCACATAAGACAGTTTCACCAATAGAAACAAACTAGACACCATAGGCACAAACACTATAAAAGAACCTGTCTCATATAGAGGCATGACTGAATTGTTTTGATTGTCTTGTAAAGAAGAAATAAGATGAATGTGTTGAAACTGGTGTTCTGGAGGACAATTATTTTTGGGCCATTACAGAATTGTCCCCTTCTTCTTCATGATGAACATTTAAATGTAATTCATAAGTAATTAGTTAATTTGTATACTTTTTGAGCTTACATGAAGGGTGTAGGAAAGTTTCATGGGGACTGTAATGCTAAAACGTTCAATGATTCAGATTTGGAAGAGCAGTGATGCTGATCCATATCACCTTGTCAGGGTCCACAGTGATGTGCCAGGAGCAGCTCTTTCCATTGTCGTAGCTATTGGGGTAGTTAAAGCTGGTGAAGGTGCCCGTCTCTCCAGTCAGCTCCTGAGGACCACCACACCCTGAGTCCGGCCCTGGAAACGTATGACAGAGGAGGACACTTGTTCCTGTGATATGTATTTGTAAAATATAGCAACTTAAAGTCTATTTTACAGTAAAAACAGCTTCTACTCTGCATGGACTCCCAGGAAAAATGCATAAGAAACTCAAAAGTGTTCTATTAATGTGCTTACTTTGTACCATCAGCTCAGATGCAGGCTTCTTCAATTTCAGTTTAAACATTTTTTTATTATCTTATTTTACGTTTAAGAAATTGTTTTCTTAACGTAAAAAAAACAAGACAGCAATGCTAGCATCTCTGTGGGGATGTAGAGTACAGTAATAATTTGAGCTAAATGCTAACGTCAGCATGCTAACATGACAAATGCTAAGTTGCTGATGTTTAGCAAGTGTAATGTTTGTTCACTATCTTAATTTAACTCGTTAGCATGCTAACAGTTGCTTATTAGGGCGAAACACAAAGCAAGGCTGAGGCTGATCAGATTTCCTGGTACACCTATTTAAAAAGTATTGAACAAATTCAATTTTGCATGGCTATAAACATCATTTAGATTTGTTATTTTACAAAGAATAACACTGCAAGTGTTTACCGTGAAATTATAATCACTAAGAAAAAGCACCTTACGGTATCTACAGTGAAAAATTAAAATCAATTGAGATGCCTTGGTAACAGCATTGATTGAAGAATTGAAGAATGAGAAGTGGAGCAGGTGGCCTACTACTTTTTGTACTATTACATTAAACTCTACTGATGAAGTTAGCGTGACAGTACAAGGATCAGGTGTAAAAATAGTAGTAATAATACAATTCTGTCTGTTTTTCGTTTCCCCTCTTCTCTGTTCTGTATATCAATTCTGTCGAATAAGAAAATGTTTTGCTTTTTTTTCACAACAGCCAGGAAGAATCCTAACCCACATCTTTTACACCACATCAAATTATCACAGTTTTCTCTAACACGTTATATGTCCCCTATTGATCTACTGCCAAAAACCTTTAAAATAAAGGACATCTTTTAAATCTAACAACAAGAGTCTACAGCCATTCTGCTGGTACTTTCAACTAAATGCTAACATCAGCATGCTGACATGCTCATAGTGACAACACTGACATACAGATGTTAAGCAGGTATAATGTTACATGCATTAGCCAAGTTTGCATGCCAACATGCGCTAATTAGCAAGAAACTGTCTTGTCTTATCTTGTTGTTTCCCCTCAGAGCTACTGAACTGTACACTACACAGTGTTTCTGGAGACATGAACGAGGCACTGAAACCTCCAATACTATAAGCATTTCATTTTATTTCTTCTTGTATGATGTTAACCATTACAACAGCGTCATATAATTATCTTTTAAGGAGTCAGCCGTCAAGGGGCATTGACGCAGAATACAATGCAATGCATGTAAACACACTCACCTTCTACATGAGTAGAAGTCTTCGCTTTCTCAGTGAAGTAGACGACCACAAGGCCGATGCAGGCGCCGGTCATGGCCACAAAGAGAAATATCAGACACTTTTCCAGGGTGCTCGTACCCCTGGACCGACGACTACCCTTCTCCACATCCATTTTCCTCACAGCGGAGGAAGATGCAACAAACTGCGCCTCGTCCAGCAATTCACTATCTTATTACCAACATTATCTGAAATCTGACAGCAGAGATGAACCTTGAGCACCTTGAAACGTAGAGTGTGGCTGGATGTGAAAAGCCATAAATAATACAGTACCATAACAGCAAGTTTCATAATCAAGAGGTCGACAGGATATCTTTCAAGGGAACTGATTGAAATGGAAGGTAAAATATAAACTTGTCACCTGTGGCACAGAAAAGCTGGTTTTACATTTTGGATGTGATCATTGTTCACAAATCCTCAGAAATATGTCACAATATTTCATTATTGGCATTACAGTTCCTTTCAGTATGAAGAAACAGTTTAGACGATGAAGTGTGTCCTCATTGTTAAAAGATGACAATCCAGGGTGCTGAAGAAATAAGGGCGTATCTAGGTTCAGCTGGGATAAACAAGGTGGACAGTAAGATTATGCGACTTCACAGTCCAATTTGTTTTTATCACACAGCAGTTTGTAAATCAACTGCTGGGTCTTTCATTCTTGCTGCTCACCACAGTTGAACAGCATTTTCTCAGCTGTAAGCAGCAAATTCATTATCTTAAAAACTGATGACTGAGAATTTTATTTACAGCTCTTTCATTACACTATCTGCATGAAATGTATTGATAGTCAACAGATTTAAATCAGCAAAAGGCCTTTACCAGAGATGCCAAGGTTCATAGTTACACTGACTTTATGTCCTCAGTGTTTTTAATTTAAAAATGTTTGTGAATTTGTGGGTTTAAGCAACTGGGGTTTACATTTGTCAATGAAAAACGTATAGATGATGGATTTTATAAGCTGCTTGTAGTATTTTACTAAACGAAAAGCTGCCCCCCTGCGGCAGAAAAACAACGCTATGACAGCAGTGAAAGTAACCCAAAACAGTAAAGCTGTGGCCCGACAGCTTAAAGATGAGCTACAATTCATAATATCGTACATTAGTTAATTATATTCCTCATTCATTGTTATTAAAAAAAAAAAAGAAAAAAGTTTAAAATAATTTTAAAATCGATTACAGCTGCTGTAACAAGTACAAGAGTTTAGAAGTTAATGCGAAAGCTGACCAAAGCAAGGACTTTGAAATAACGTGTAACGTGTAACTGTTCTTTGTCAGCACTCAGTTGGCAGGGTTCTGCATCATTCCCTATTCAGACTTTCACATGTGGACAGATATTTGACAGAAAGTATAATAATAATACGTACAAGAGTAGGAGTCTAAATCATAACTGTAATGTCAATTTAAAGTGTTTCTTTCACAGATACAAATGGTTCATTTCTTTGCCTGCCCTGGTATAAAAAAACGAGGATTAACTTCCTTTGCAGTGTTGCAGACAATGCAGAGTAACAGGCTGTGTTGCAATATAAGCAGGAAGGATCTTTGTGTGAGGGCCGAATCTCAAATACAAAGACGCTTGATTGGGTTTCATCAGACTCACTCTTTGTAAATTAGAATCTGAAGTGTTTCCCCTTTAACAACTCATTTTCCTCTCAAGATAAAGACTTTCCTTCCAAATTCTCTTCGTAACAAAAGGCAGTGATGAAACAAAAGCTGCTTCTCGCTCCATGGAAATGATAAAGGTGATGGAAGAAATCCTTCTTTAGGCAGTATGATGGCAGAAATGATTGCAGACATTGTCAACAGCTGAAGTATATTGATATGTGTGTAAAAATATGTCTCTCTATCTATCTCTTCTCTTTCTCACTGTTTCACCTTGATCAGTGTTCAGATTGTTTTGGATCTTCTTGCTCCACCAGGGGACCTGTATGATTTATGGGCACATCTGTCCGCCATAATAAGGCAGTCTCTGAAGCCAGGGAAGGTGACTTTCTTTTCAAAATGGGCATCTTGTGCACATGTATGCTCATTTATACAGGTCAAAAGGGCATGTGCTCGGAGCTGAATGGTAAGCGATCAAAGATGAGCTCTACATTGCTGGATACATGTACAGTATTTATGAGAAAGCAGAGAGAGGAAGGCGAGACATGCAGACAGAAGGAAAGACAAAACAGTCAATGTTTGAGGAAACAAAAGAGGCACGCCGCAGACAACTGGAATTGTTTGAAATAGGAACACGCTCACAAAGCCAAACGCTGCACTACAAACAAATGTAGGCCACATATCCCACTGGGAGCGGAGCGACCATCAGGAGGACGAGCCTCATTTCCAGCTTTCTTATACAATACGAGGATGAATAAGGCGAGAGCAGCAGTAAAAGATCATTTTACAGGAAATATTCTGCAAGAGTGGAGGCCAGCAGAAGCTTTAATCACCTCCCTGTTACTGGCTTTATTATGATATCATTGTCAAAGACAGATAGGAAGGTCTGGGACACAGAGGAGTGAAGGTGTGGAGAGAATACGGGGAGTGGGTAGGCTCAGTGAGAGAAAGAGAACAGGAGGATGAAAAACAATTGTGAAAATTAGCACAGAAATGGTTGAAAACAACATTGGAAGCTTCCACCAGCCAGTAGTTAAATCTCCAGAGAAGTTTTGAAGCCTTGGTTGCAGGGTTTCTATAAGGGTTTCTATATGAGCTGAAGGACCAAATATGTTTATGGGGCGAACTGGGCCACTGCAAGCAGATCTCAAATCCCCACACCAGGACAGCAACTTATCTGCGGGACTTCAATTATAGCTCAAAAATGTTGCAGCTGCCCTGAATTCCCCACAGAATCCGAGGATGCTATTACCGAGTCACACATGGTGAGTGTTTGAAGTGGTAGTGGATAGTGTCTCATCTTTTCCACTCAAGAATACCTAATTTTGTTTCTTAAAGTAGCCTCAAAACATGTCAAGACATAAACAACATATTTAGACAACTGTCAATAAACATAGCCTCTCACAAACTTGATTTAGGAATCGATAAGATCTGCAGGTCAAATACTTTGCACAGATTATTTCACCACGTTTACACTTTTAGCACTTAGATGAAATCTGTCATTGCCTCGACCTCGCATATATGAAAAGAATGCATCATTTCTCTTTTTATAAATAACAAAATCAAGTACATTTTTCCAACCACACTAAAATACCAGTTTGTTTTTGTACGCCTTGCACCACAGTTTCCCTGCAGCCCGACTGCTCGCCAAGAGAACTAGTATCAATATCTCAGTGTGAGTCAGGGGAGGCCCTTGGGCTGTATCAGGGGGCTCCTGCTGCCTCTCGTGGACTATTCGTCTTTAATTTTAGCTTCTGACACAGTCTGGGAGATTCCTTGTTAAGTGGTAACACTTGAGAGATTATTATTTCGGTCTCAAACTGGGCATTAGCGTTGAGCTGTCACTGCTGTCACTGCTGTCACGTTTCAAAAATATTCAATCAAAACATTTCTAACAGCACACTGTTGTAGGTTATAAGTTATGTGCTTTAATACCGAATAAAAATACGACTACGCTTCAATGTTAGGTGACAGATATCATTATGGCATCACTCATTTTCGCGTATTAGAGAAACCAGTATTAATCAAATATTAATGGTGAAGTGGAGCTACAGGGAAGCACTGCATAATCACTTCTTTCACACAATAGGCAATTACTAGACTGCCAATCTGTTTGTATGCAAAGTATCCTGTGAAGTGAAGATGTACACTACTGTACTTTTATTTTTGATGATATTTTTATTTGTTTTATGTCACTTGTTTTCTGAAGGATACAGCTGGTAATATTTGATGTTTTCTTTTTTCAATAAATCCCATGAAAACAAATGTGTCCTATTAACCAAAGCATATCTTTATCTGATGTTTCTCATTATATGGGCAACAGACCTCCATTGTTGTCATTATGATGAAAATTGTGTTTTGAGTCAATCCAACACAATAACCATATAAAGAATAACACCAGCCTTTCCCTTTAATGTTGCTCACAGTTGACAGGCCAGATTCAAACGCAGTACATCTCTATAACTTGCAGTGTGTGCCTTAGATCATCGGGTCAACAGTGTGCTCCACTGCTGGATATTTCTTCCATATAAGAACATTGAGGGCAGTTGTGTGGCTATGGCGTGTGTTATTTAAAATACCTAGAGGGCATGGAGCTTACAGCCAGTGAGGTGAATATTGACAGCAAGTTGAGCCCTCTTCTCTGGTAGCTGTAGCAATGGGTGGTATATGTATGTCCATGTGCCTTTGAAATCCCTCTCCATGTTCCCTGTCATTGGAGTAAATCTCCTTATGTGCTAACCACCGCATGTGGCTGAATCTAATCTGCACTTTCAAATGGGAACCAGGCATAACTGCGCAGTGAGCGGGGGGTTATTAAAGATTGAAACAGTAGCTAATTAAAGCGAGGGTGAAAGAATCTGAATTAAGGCTGGTGACCGGGCACACAGAGAGGGACAGAGTCGATGTGTAAAGGAGAAACTGATCTCGACTGTAACAAGAGGAGGAGAGAGACGTTAATCTGCCTGAGGCTGAATTTAATATGTCAGTTTGGCACCCTTCCATCGGCTCTGTAGGATTAGACTTGTATTAAATAAGAGTATGTAAAGAGGTCATGGAGGTCGCTGCTGCTTCCAGAAACATTCTTGTTCTTACACAAATCTGAGCAGGTAGGATGAGACAGATATAAGTACAACTTCATATCTTTGTCCTCTGATGGTGGATAAAGGGAATGAAGATTAGGCTCTATACAGCTTGTGACAGAGACTACGAGCATAGAGGACCCCCCCCTGCTATCATACTGATATTAACAGGAAGTGACATGCTTGTTACCACAATATCAGCAGTCGCCTGAAATCAGCGTTTCACTGGTCAGGATGGTAAATTCACACTGAAAGGGAGAGTTCACCATCAAAGAATGGTTTTCTGGAAATATTCCTGTGTTTCAGTCAAAGCATTTTGAATACAATGTTATTACATATAAATGTTATCATCATGTTATTACACTAAACAATGAAATCTCCTGATTTGCTATGTCAACTTCCAAACAGAATAAAAGGAATATGATGCCTAACTCAAATGAAAACTAATTTAAAAGATCCCACATGTGGCTGTTATTTTTGATTTAACATAATACGTTTTCCAAAATTGCCTCCATATCTGAAACCTGATTCATCCCAAGCTGTCTTGAGGTTTTTAAACCCCTACACACCTTCAGTGTGACCCTCACATAATTATGTTTCCTGATTAGACTTCTTCACAGTTCCACCTAATTTCAACCTGACTGGAGGTTCTACGGCTGATTACAGTGACTTGAGCTGGTCTTTGGCTGACATGAGGCGCCCGCGTTTGTTCAGTTTTCAGGCACTTCTGTATTATTAGGTGCCAAGTCAGATATATTTGAGATTTAGGAAAAGTCAGTTTTCCAGTTTTAATTTGGACATTATTTACAAGTTGGAAACCTGTGCAGGGTCTTAAAAAACAGATAGAAATAGGATACTGCAAGTTTGTAGCCTTGCAACTCAGCAACTTTATAGTGCCGCTCTAAAATTCCGGACTAATGGTATCTTCACTGATTTATAAAGTCTTGGTATCCTAACATCGCTCTTGCACAGGACTATGTTTTTATATTTGCTGCTATCATTCCTGCATATAATAAGGTCTGTTTTAGTGTCCCTCAGCACTCAGGTCTCACCAACAACACACAACGGGCTACAGACAATTTCTTCTGTTCAGTTCAGATTAATCTGCCTTCTCTTCAATGCCTCTTACTCTAAATGATCTGCTCAGAATCTTATCTTTGATTCAGACTTACACCACAACAAGGCAATGTCCAAAACAGTGCATCTTATTCTTAGAAATATTCCCAAGATTGTGTCTTTCCTGTCCTTCGCTGACCTATTAAACAGTTTGACAGAAATGTCCTGAATGTTTTCTCTGGCTTCTCTTCACATTTGTGATTTGTGTAAATTGTTGATTTGTGTAAATTGTAAACAATTCGCTTGAATTGTTGATAAAACATTCCTGTCTTTGCCCAGATGCAGACTTGAGGTGTTAATCTCTCTGTAAATCAAAAGAAGAGAGTTGGTAGCTTGCTAGCCTTTGCCTCTGAACAAACGTCAGGCCCTCGTTAGAGATCACAACCTGTCTCATTAAACTTGACACTAATTTATCCAATGCACTCTACAACCGAGTGCACCTTTACTCTCAGCTTCAGTCCGTCACTCTCTTATATCTCCGGTGGTTTGCGTTGATGTTTCCTGCTGCTCTCACATCCCCTGACATGTTCACACACGATCTCTTTTTATTTCTTTTTATGACCATTTCTGTTAAGCCCTTCTGCACTGAACCTTTTGTGAAAAAAATAAAAAGCTTAAAAATCACCCGAACATGGAGGCTATACCTGCCTGAAGTTCTTGGTCAGAAATGAAGAATATGTAAAGCTCAACTTAGTTTTTTGTTGTTTTAATAGAAAACCAAAGAAGAACAGAGATTAAACAGCGCATGTATGCATACAGTCCTTTTTTTGCACAACGTAATCACTCACTCAAAATAAATGTGCATGAAAAGAAAATACAGCAATCTTATAAATATAGGGCCCCAAAAAATACCTCAAAAGCATATAACAAATGCACCAAATGTAATGAGATGTTGGTTTAATATAATTGCACAAAAATTCCGACAGTAAGTAATACGTCTACCTCATGATCAGTGCCTTCTACTCTGAAGTTCTGGACTTCAGTTTAGGTCGAACAACTGCCATTGTAACTAATATACATGCGTTTCACTATTATTGCCTCTGTCAGTTAAAAACTGTTGGAAGTTTTCTCCCTTCATCTATTTCTAGAAAATAAGTCTTGGGTTGTTCATTGTATATTTCTAAGTCCTACCTTCTTTGATCACAAACGTCACAAGTAGTTTGACTCTTTATGCTACAACATTCCAGTGTACTTACTTACAGGGACCGTCATCCCATTAATGCGTTCACTTGGCATTGCGATCATGACGAAGGGAGGACAACAATTTTGACCTCTAAGAAAAGGCTGGAGTTTGACACTGGCTACCTCTGTGCTGAGCTACTCGAGGACGGAGGAGGGAGGGGGACGCACGCAGCAGTTGGGCCGTCTGGCATTTTGCAGCATTGACCTGAAAATGCTGTGCTGCCTCCTTTTGCTCTTGCTGACATGTCCCGGCGAGTCGACACCAGAGACTGACTTTCGGATGGAAGTCTGGGCGACCAGTTTCTTCTCTTGCTCTTTGATTTTGCACTGCAAGTGGCTCTGAATGGCAAAACCAAGGGACTCTGGGTCCACAGAAGCCCCGTAGACCTCCCAAGTCATCCCCTGCTCGTCCCAGACGACATCGTGGATGTTCTTTTCTTTTTGCGTCTGGTCCTCCTCTTCTTCTTTCCTCTCCTGTTCTTTCTTCTGTTTGCCTGACTTTGCCTCCTTCTTCTGGGCTTTACCTCCACCTTTAGCCTTTTGTTTAGGACTTTCAGCTTTTTTTTTAGTTAGATCTGGCTTTGATGTGGTGTTAGTTGCTGTTGGCAGGGCCTGGCTGGGCTTGGTTGTAACAGCAGCCTGTGACGGCGCAGCATTGTGACTGTCAGCAGATCTAGACTTGGTAGCACCAGCCGTCCCTGGGGCTGTTCCTGATTTGAGAGATGGAGCTTCGTCATTGGCTGTTTTCGGTGCCGATTTCTGAACCCCTGTTATATTTAGGGAGTTACCTGTCTCTCCTGGCTCCTTGTGGTGGCTGTGTTCAATGTTGATTTGATAAACTGGCTGGGTGTTGCAGAGAGCTGACCCGGGGTCTTTAGGCTTTGCTCCGAGCCTTTTGTCCTCCTGCTGGGACAAAGTGTCTGAGTGGAAAACCACGCCGGCATTTTGGTTGGGGCACATCTCTGCCTCAACAGTGAGTTTCCCTGACCTTGGATCAGTAGAGGCGGATAGAGCGCTCATGTTCATCTGATGTAGTCCCACACCCCCGTCTTCCTGGTAGACCACAACCAGGCTCTGCGTGGCCTCCCCGGGGACTGCACCACCGCTCAGCCTGCGCGGCACAGCAAAAGGCAGCAGACTTGGACTTGTGGCCACAGCCTTACTGCACGTGTTCGCCACCGCCTGAACCTCCATATCATGACACTGCTTGACCGGTGCAGATGACGGGGATAAGGTCATCGTCGAAGCCTCCCTGTAAAGCTTGCCATTCTGCTGCTGCCGCTGCTGCGCTTCAAAGACAGCTGTGTCAGTCTGGCTGGCTTCCTCAGCCACCTGCCCATCTGCCGGCATAGTTTGTGTAGCCTGGGGCAGAGTGGAGGAGTCCGTCTGTGAGGAAACTGGCTGATGTTTATCTGGAGAGACTTGTTGTTTCTTTAATAGTGGCAAATCCTTCTCTGGATGTGTTGAACTTGAAGTCTTATTTGTAAAATCGGCCTCTGCATCTTTGCTGTGAGACAAAGGTGTAGTGGAGCTCAGAGGAGCTGCAGGAGTTTCCATGCTTTGTTTAGGTTTGGCTGCTTCCTGCAGACTCACAGTGGTTTGTGAGCAGCTACGTAAATGTTCAGGCTCTTGAGATTTCTGTGGTACAGCTGTGTCCTCGTCTTTGAGAGCTAAAATGCTCCCTTTATTATCGCGTTGTGGTTCAGATGTCGTATGCTTTAATTCACAGGCGATGTTGAGATTTTTATTATAAGGAGAAACATTTTTATTACTGTCCTCTCGTGCTGTGGCTGAGGGTGTCAGCTTTGCACACTCCTCCACTGCTGCATTTGGCCCTTTTATTCTGCAGTCATCGGTCTGCATGTCGACCTTTGACGCTGAAAGAGCAGGCGACACACCAGCCTTACAGATATCTTTTTCATCAGCCGTACTTAGCATTTTCACATTAGCATTTGAATCCCTCTGGTCGCCTCCTGCCTCACCCAGTCCTTGGCCTGTTGGAGACAGGTCTTGCATCTGTTGGTTTCGACCTGTCACAAGCTCTGACTTTGTCTGGTTTCCATTAGCTGGTACTGGTTTGTCTGACACAGTGCTGCAAACTGGTTCTCCTCCTTTGGAAGCCATTTTTTGGGTGTGTGGGGTGGTGTTAGCAGAAGAAGCAGTCAGAGATGAGTTGTCCTGTTTGTGATCAGGAGATGTGAGGGTGGGTTTTGGACAAACCTGAGAGAGTTTGAGGTGGGGCTCTTTCGCCCAGTTGGCATTAGGCTCCTTATTGCCTAGCATGTCCACCGCAGCCAGCTGAGGCACCATCTGGACTGTCACTGTCCTTTTTGGGTTAGTTCCCATGCCGGATTCACGGTTTCAGTCCTTAAAAATGGACGTAATCCAAAAATGAACACAGATGTGCAATATCAGTCACTTTCTGTGATTCCCTAAAGGAGGAAAATAGAAATAGACTTAGTTTATTTCTAATGATTGAGCTTCACTTTTCCTAGACATAAATCTTGATTTAGACAAAAATAATCAGATCAGTCTCATATAGCAGTCCAGGCTTAGATAAGCATTATGTAAATTATACTATATAGTATTCCGGGTTGGTTTCTTTTAACAGTCATTAACATTAATTTAAATAATCCTTGTTACAATTAAGGGAAAGCACCAGAACAATCAATGACCCATAATTGCCTAATTAATCTACTGCTTTAAATTAAGATTAATATATGAGGCTGCAAGCCTATTGATTGATTGAATCATACAACATATATAATAACATATACATATATATATATATATATATATATATATATATATATATATATATAATTTGATAACAACACTATGTTTCCAAATCATATCAATGTGGAGTGTATTGGTCTTTTCAACAAGCTGTGTTTCTTTGAACTGTGATGATGATTAGTTACTGTAAATGTAGTTAAGAGGTTTTTCTGTCTCTGCGATGCTCTTTGAAGGTTGCATGTGATAAGAGGCTACCTTAACTTAAAACATGAATCAAATAATTGTAAGAATGTGTCATCTTTTAATTCGAATAACTTATAAACATCAACTAAAGGAGTCAAATCCATTTCAAATCCAAGATAGCCTGACCCAATTGAGTAACAAAAAAATAAGAATAACTTGGTGGGAGCATACAGAATTGCTGTATAAGACTGAAGCAAAGTTTACAAACCTGGAAGTAAAGTAAGCAAAGTGTAGAAATAAAACTTTGACATATGTAGGCTGAAAGTTCTTACAGATACTGACAGGATGTTTTTCATTAAGAATTGTGGATGTTCTACCTTCAATAGAGTTTCATTGGGTCCGACTGTCTTGTCTGGTTCCAAAATTCCTAATTTATGTGTTTGCTTTTTAGTGTCATGCAAAATACTAATCAGTGTAACAGTATAAGGAGTATAAGGTCAACCCCTTTGTTGTTACTCACAGAGGGGGCTAACCATGTGATATTGTTGTTATATCTGTTTAATGGTTCACTACTGTGTTCTATTATGAATTGCACACTGAACAAATTCAGCTCAAGACACATTTCTAAAAATAATTAAGTGTTGCCTGAAAACAATTACTCATCTTTAATTTAACAACCCTTTTTTTCTGTCATGCCACTGTTAGTGAAATATAAACAGAAAAGGTTTGACATCTTAAATAACTGTTTCTTCAGATCATCTTTTATCTCGTAATGAATCCAATAAAGAAAATCTAATTATGTAACCTTCAGTTTCACAAATCTCTTCATCTCAGACCAGATGAATGACTCCATGTCTCTCCTAAAAGTGTAAAAGAATCTGAGCCAATTCTGCAAGTAATGTGTCAGCAGACGTTTGAAGTATCTGATTCGTTGGAGTCAGACAAATTATTTGCGCTGTGATCAAGACGTTAATCATAAAAAACAGCCAAGGCTTCATCCTAAGAGGAGGAAGAACCACCGATTGATAATTCAGTAGTCCACCGGGAGCAAGTTGGCCATTTACATTTCAGTGACATACTGATGATCATCCATTCTGCATAATGTGAAGCTCATCACAATGCAACTAAGGTTAAACCCAGCCTCGTCCTTTCAGTTACTCCCTTTTTCTCACAACAAGCATCATCACAACAACAAACATTATAGTTTTTTTTTACAGATCAGGTCATATTTATAAGAATAAAGAATAATCTTTCTCTTGTGCTTGGTAACTTGAAAAAATATTTTTTAAATGTGACTTAAAAACAGAATACTGTTTTGGGTCACAGACAGGTGTAGCCCATTTGTTTGTGCTCTCTCACTGCAAGCATCTGCGTGTCTGTTGTCAAAGTGCAAATATTTATGGAAAGCATATCCTGTCTGTAGATATTCAACAATGAAACGCCCTGGTGTCATTTGCCTGCAACAGTTTAGAAATGACAGTGTGCAGAATGTGAATTCACGCACAACGTTGCATGCATTAAAGTGATGCACACGACCTATTCGGACCAATTAAGATCTATGTCATGCAGCCTGCTGTAGCCTACATTTTGCCGCCCCGTCCCACCCCAGCATCACAGAGGCCACTGATGTTTGCTGATTTAATATGACCTTGCGGACAAATTTTAACATCTGACACAAAGGAAACCACAGTCTAATGAGGAAGAGGAGGGTGGCTTACCTTGAGAGGCGCTATTCAATGTCCCGTTCTTTGGGGTGCCGCTTGCGCGTTCGTGTCAGTGGGAAGAAGAGGCTAAACCCTAGAAATTAATATGGAAAACCAACTCTGTGTCGGTGACACCAAGCCACGCCTTCCACAAGTATATGGCTCTTCTTTAGAGGTATCGATCATACACCGCGAAACGCAAAATTCAAGCCCCCCTGACTGACTGGCCGTGCGCAATGAGTCACCGCGGTCCGACCGATGGATGCTGCCTCTGAGCTCTTTTTTAGGCTTGTGTTTCTTCATGCTTATAAAAAGTGGACCTTTCACAAAATGGACCTCTCGTGGTATGCGTGTGTGCCATCCCAGATTGAACTGGTCCAGGCAACGTGGTGCAGGAGAGTAAACCAGATGAATGGATGAATGGGGGGGGGGGGGGGATTGAGAATGGAGGCAGTGCTGCATTAGCCGCAGGCTTCCACGGGAGCGTCACATGCACTTGAAATTGATTACTTTTAGATCCTGGCAGCAGATGCAGCCAATAACATTTCAAGAGCATTATGCCATTTCTTTTGCTGTTCTATTTGTATCATTCCTGTATATGGATTTAGAAGACATCGCTTGTGTGCTGTGTACAGTATGAGGGAAATACCAGATGATTTTCATTTTAAAATCTATTGAAAATCTTTTACAAAATCTCAAAACATCTGCAAAGTAAAGACATTTTACTCTGTGTTTATTAGAGGTCTGTTAGGCTGAATAAATAACTTCATATAATATAATCAGGACATTAATAGAAGACGAGCCCTGCTCTCTCAAAGGTGAAGCTTTTTTCAGTTTAGCTGACTTTTATGTGATATCTGATCCAAATATAATATATTTCCTTTTGTGGATGACAGAACAGTTGCTATAAAAAAGGTGTTATGTGGACAAAAGGGTTGCAACACAAAAGGGATGATAAGATCCCCCCCCCCCCCCCCCTTGATCCATACATGAAAGGTTTAAATAGATATTTCCCATTAGAACTATTAGTCATCACCAGATATTGCAAATATTTAATGCATTTTGTGGTTCACCGCTGCAGAGAAATTGTTAGGATTGGACAATGGCATGCCTAGACTGGTAGCACGCCACATGATCATATCATGCAAGGCAATTAGAGAGACATCTCAGTGGTTTCAAGCTATTCTACCATGCAGTATGCATATTGGAAAATAATTGGTTCCCTTTAAGTGTGTGAAGGCTATTAGTCAGTGTGTTGGGTCGAAACGTTCCTGACAAGAGAAAATCAACAGCATGAGTAGTTTCTCGATATGCCTACCAGTAGTTAACACTTCTTATTTTATTATAATTGACACTCTTGATAACATCAAGGTAATTTTTGAAACTATAAAAAGCTTCCTCCAGAGTCACAGAGGACCGTAGATCTCAACATGTCGACTAAACTGAACATCATGCGTACAGTTGGTCACTTTCTGCATCCCTGTCCCTCCATCCAGCCACATTAACGTTTCCCAAAACAGGTTTGTTGCCATTCTCTACCTGTCCACCAGATGCCCTCAGTCTTTTCCACCTGCTCACCTATTTCCACCTTCCCTCGTCAGCCCTGCAGTATATAACTGGCTCATTTACACTTATTCCCTGTCTTATCATCCAAGTTGCTTGGTTGCTTCTTGCTGTTTGCGTTCAATCCTCGGTTACCCTTTAACTTGTACCTGCCTGATCCATAGACTGATGATTCCTGTTCAGACTGGCCTCCAGGTTCTGACCCTTTGCCTGTTGTATATTTCACTAAGCTTCTCTATCTCCATTTAGGGGTTACATTCCTGTACTCTTCCTGTGTACTCAATTGTCTGCATTTGGATCATATTCCTTGACAGGGCCCTTAAACTATAATGACATCAGAAAACACTGAATGGTAAGAATCATCTTTGTAAAAGACGTATGCATTTGGGGAGGATCTTACACAATGTCATCCTGCGGACAGGTATCAGAGAAAGCTCACGTGGGTTGTTTTAGGCACTGAAAAACTATTGTCATTAATTTGGAGGACATGTTGGTTTGGTCAGAATTCTTCTTCTTACCAAAGGACCCCTGCTTTTGTTTTCTCTTAAAAAAACGTGTCATCCCTTGCTACCTGAAGGACACTCCCCTTTATGTGGACAAGTGAGACAACAGCACAACATTCAAAGTCACTATTTAATTACATATCACCTAACCAGTGCAATAAAAATGATTGTGTGTAATGTCTGTCTGTGCTGTTATAACTGATTTAATATCAAGATTACAGGCTACTTCCTCTCTTGACCCAGCCTAGACTCTTATTATAATCTAAGGTTTACTTTGGGAATTCAGTTTTCATGTATAGCCTGGGTCTGAGATAGGAGCTCCTCTTGGTATGCAGTAACCGTAGACCTCCTGCCATTATTTAAAGCCCAGAGGGACTGATTAGTTGAGAAGGTAGACCACAGCTTAATTACAGTTGAGTGCACCATTGGTGAGCAACTCAGTATAGGCTGCATGCATTGCTGATATGCCAGACATACTTAATAATAAGAGTGCGTGGTTTGTTGCAACCATTGTAAACAGTGTGTTTATGTATCAAAGAAAGTGTAAAACTCTGTGTCAGATATATCTGTATCGAGTAATGGAGATTTACAGCCAAATGATTGGTCCATTTTAAAAACAGACTCTCAATTTAATCTAACACACTCATATTGTGGATCTGGCATCATCTTGTGGTAAGATTTGGAAAGGCAAATGATTGGCTAAAATGGGTTCTATTAGCTTAAACCAATCTTATCTGAAGACTAATTTCATCTAAAGTACAGTCAGTTTCATTTTGTCTGTAGTACACACTTCATGGTGAGTCAGTTGGTTAACACTCCACTGATCTAGATCTACTATCCAGCTAATGCTTAAGATGCACAGTATTTGGACGACAGGTTGTCTGCATTATTATGTAGCTGCGAAGCATAGTCCATGTAGTGCAGCCTGGTGCAGACAGTAGTGAGGTTTGACCAGTAGATGGCGCTGATAGACTGTCACTGAACGGCTGGCCTGTGCTGTGTTCAAAGACGTCATGTCAATTGACCTAAACAATAAATTCAAACCAAGTTTCTGGGAGTGTGTCTGCTATCTTTTTGCAAAAATTGCAAACCATCCGCTCTTAAAAAAAAGGCAATCATATAAATGTAATGGTTGAATGTAAGTGTGCCTATATAATCCAAACATCTTCAATTTCTCAGGTGCGTGTTTTCACTTGCATGAGAACAGCTGTGTGTCTAGTCAGACCCTGAACACACCAGAGCCGGACTGTTGTCAAGAGAAGCGTTGCTGTATATTAATGTACCAAACAGAAGATAGCTTGTAAGTGAGGACACGTTTGGATATATATTCGTCGACAGAAAGGTAAGAGTAACTTCAGCGACTTGCTCCTCGTAAATACTATCAAGTACTAAGGCAATGCTCCCGACGCTACCAAATGTAGGTTAACATAGCTAGCGTTAGCAAACGGTTTGGTGAATACAATGACAACCTGTTGTCTAAAGCTGTTAGCTAACAGTTTGTAAGTTTCGATGGTAGTTAGCGCAGCTGGTTCATTAAAACCAGAGGTAAATGGCGACCAGTTTGGTAATATGTTGGCAGACTGTTTGCTAAAGCGCCACCTGATCGCCTAATGTTTGTAGCTCAACATAAACTGATTGCTCACGTTTGTCTGAAGTTAGCATTAGCTAATGCTAGCTACCACAAATGCTATTGTTTTGGCTGTTCTCTCAGTGAGCCTTCTAAAACGATCCCGTCTTATTGTTCGTTATATATTTGTATTTTAACAGTGACGTACGATCAGCTGATCTACTTATATATTGTCTCTGCTAACGTTACTGAAGAACAGTTTAGATGTAAGCTAGTTTCTACATTTAGATGCACTTTGTATATACTGGTTTATGCTACTTTGCACTTCTACTCCAGTACTTTCAAGATAAATATATTGTTTTTTTTACTGCTCTAAATCGTAACGGTAGTTATAAGTTACTTTGCAGAGTAATATTTGTCGTAAAAAATATACAATCAGCTTTTTAGATGTGATTCCTTGCTAGAAGTCAAAATGCCCATCTTTACAAAAAGTAGATAACAGTTAGAGCTGTAAAAATGAGCCAATTAAGTTAATTGGCAACTAGTTGGTCATTTTATAGTAATCACTATATAGTACGTATATATAATCACTGATGGCCAGCTGAGTTGAATTCGTCTGCTTGAATTCAAGTGACCGCTGTCTTTTCTCCCTCCATGTTGTAGAAGATGCTGGGGTACATCTGGACGTACATCTACTCGTCCATCCTGAGATACTGGCTGAAGTGGTTCATCCGACAGGCAACAAGGACATGTGAGCTGCAGAGAATATGTTCTGGATACAAGCCTGGGGCTACAAGGACAACAAAAGCAGGTGAATGAAATAATCCCAAATCTGGTTTACTTTTCCTGTTTAGTAAACATTCTTTCTAATATATGCATCTGCCTCTTGTGTCCTGTTGTAGAATATTCTCTGCGGTCATCAAAGAACAAGGTAAGAACATGTTAACTGTTATGTTTTTTTAGTAGGTGAGGGGTTGTATGTATGGTTTTGTTTCTGATAAAAAGGATTGTTCCAGCATCATCTTGATTCTTGAGTATTTGTGGTCCAAGAATAGCTTTCAATATAACTGTTGCTATTATTTTATGTTCAAGTTAAAGTTTCTTTTATGTAAAGCCAAACACATGATCACTTTAGCACAAACTTGCTGAACAACAGCAAGTTGACATATACCGATTATGTTAAACTGTCAATAATTTGGGTCATTTGTCAGTAGAAATGGTTTCTGGTTTCAGCTTTTGTTTTAAAGTCGTTACAAATGAATTGTCTTTTTAGTTTTATTTTAATGTTTTTTTGTAGATCTGGACAGTAATCTCACTGCAGATGTAAGATAGAAGCCTGATTGTTGATGTTTAAACTATGTGGTCCGACAGAGAAGGGTAAAGGAAACGCCCCTTTCTAAACTACTGACCTGTTCATTATCTGTTCGGCTGTTGAATGTGTGAACTCCAATAGAGTCATATCCTGTCAGCATAATCAGTCCTTATCTTTCACACACTTGCCTAGTTTAGATGAATGGACTCTTCTTGTCATTTATAGCTAGGTAAGCATTTTCCAATCAGCAGTCCATTCGGTGTAGAAACAAAAGGGCTTTGTCATCTTTCTTTGAAAGGTATTTCTTTGCTGTGGCTGACAGCATAGATTATATGGCAGCGATCTTTCTGTCTGGTTGCTCGTTGTATCGTTCATTTTATGTGACTACCTCCTCCTCTCCTGTGCTTTCCTCCTCTGTAGGTTTTAAGAGGAGCTTTGGAAACCAACAAGGATAATTTAGAGCAATGTGTGGATCAAATTATGAAAGAGAAGAATGTCAAACCCCAGAAAGATCCACTGTAAGGATATGTATCTGTTATTTTGAGGTTGTTTTTCACCAGCAATTATTTTATTTCCATAGTGTACTGTAAGTTTAATTTTTAAATCAATGTATTAATTGTTTGTTTAATCGTTCTACCTTTTTAGCTTCAAGGAAAGCCTACACATCTGTCTGTTACAAATAACAGGAAGCAGCAGCCTGTATATCTCTGTGGAAGATTTAAGAAAGGAAGTCTTCAACTCAGAAAACCAACAACACGAGGCCCTGCTGTTGAAGGTGTGTGTGTCACTGCTTCTGGATCCAGTTGATCATATGGTTTAACTGCTTGGTTACTGGTCCACACAATAAATAAGTGTCTGTCTGAAGTATACATATGTCTGGATCAGTCCTCGTGGATTTTTGTGATTTGATTGACAGACACTTACTTTGTAATAAGCTTAATGCCATGAACTAACAACTACTGCTAACATAGAAGCAGTTCAGGCTTTAGAATGAGAAACTACAGTTAAACAGTGCAATAAAATATGGAAAGTATCGATTATGAATCCAAAATGTTCTGCACAAAATGATTGAACCTATAACCCTGTACAGTGACAATTAAAATCTAACCCTATAATTATTTGTACTCTCAGCTGTGGGACCTGTTGATGCCAGCAGTCAAACTGGATTCCAGGATAACCAAACAGTGGGGAGACATTGGGTTCCAAGGAGATGACCCCAAGACTGACTTCAGAGGAATGGGAATGCTGGGCTTAATCAACCTTGTGTGAGTCCTCAATGTATACACTGTGTGTCAATATCAGCCTGAAAATTCAATCCCAAACTGCTGAGGGACTCCACACAGGACAGCCATCAGGACTTCATACTTTGCTGCAGCAACAGTTATTACATACGTTCTTATTAAGACAAGTAGAAATGTGTATCCAAATACGTAATGGCATCATTGTTTAAATGATTTGCACACACATAATCAGGGCCATATTTAGAACTATACACTCAGAAAAAGCTGCATTGTCGAACCTTGCAGGATCTTTGTCTAAAAATGTAACCAGGCACATATACGGTGAGGCTTCGCCGATCTCTGTTAATGATTTATCTGTGTGGAGCTTATCTGTGTGTTTTCCCTCTCGCAGTCTAGTAGCCTGTATTGCATAACATACTGTCACTTCTCAAACAGATGAAAGCTGTGGCAGAATAGAGAGAGAGAGAGGGAGAGAGAGAGAGAGAGAGAGGAACATTATCATCTTGAGTCTTCTCAAAGAAAACAACACACTGTGGAATTATCAAACCCCTAATCAGTATTACAAGAGGCAGTTATCGCTATGACCAATTTAAAACACAGAGGAGTCCATAGGCTAAAACGGGTTGACAATCATTGGACAATTGTGCCTTTTTCAGATCATTCGAGTCTATACTACCCACACGGATACACATTAGTTAAGTTTACAAAAGATGCATTTAACAAAACGACTTCAGCATTTTGAATATAACATTAACCATAAGAAACTGTAGCACGTTGGATTTTTTTGTTTTTAAAGACCACCCCACCAATTTATCACTACACTCCTGTAACATTGTCCGATTCATGGTGAAGATTTTTTTATAGAATCAAAATCGATGCATTTTACTGCCTTGTCAAAACTTTATGCCTACACCACCGACAGTTGGGTCGGAGATTCGAGTGTATTATGATTGTGGCTAATGTAGCTTCAAGGTCTGGTAAGCTTACTACTGTCTAACTCTACACCCACATATTTTTTCAACCCCAATTGACAAATCATGTTACACAATTTCTGACTTTTCAGACTTCATGCAGCTCCTCCTGAAGCCACAGTAGGCTTTATACAGTACTACTCCTGAAGACCATTAGACAGACCTTGATTTGTAAAATCACTTGACTTCACCTTTTTAAGGGTTATGGTTTTTGCCGGCAAGTACAAGATTACTGGTGAACGTGATCTTATTTGTAGATTAAACTAGAAATTGCAGGCAAATTGTACGACTATTTAAACAATGATTCTACTGAAATGTTTCTGTTACAGTTTTTTCAGTGAAAACTACACGGAGGAGGCTCGTCAGGTGTTGTCTCATGCAAACCATCCTAAACTAGGGTAAGATGCATTCATATACAAACATGGAATATCTGCATGTTTTCAGGCAAAACTTTGATCTTCCTAAATCATTCACTTTCTATGTTCCGTCACTTTTGGCATGTACTCAGGTATTCATATGCCATCGTTGGGATCAACTTGACAGAGATGGCCTACAGTCTCCTGAAGAGTGGTGCTTTGAAACCCCATTTCTACAACACAGTACTGGGCACACCTGAGCTCCGACACTTTCATCAGCTATACTGTGAGTGAAGGAAATCGCATCAGTTTTCTGATTCTGTCCCATCTTCTAGAAAAGTACAAAACTAAGTAGAATGTGAAATTTTGTTTTGTCTGCTTTTATAACGAATTCTCTAAAATGTGGGTTTCTTCTTTTCTAGGTTATCTGGCGTATGAATTTGATAAGTTCTGGGTGGCAGAAGAACCAGAAAGCATCATGGAGTTCAATCACTACAGAGAAAAATTCCATAACATAGTCAAGACGCATCTACAGGACCCTGACGTTACCCTCACACTGACTATCTGTTCTAAAAACTAACATTATTCAGAGATACCTCTCCATGGCCCCTGATGTTGTTTGATTGAGTAGAGAAAGGCAATGATGCGATGCTGAACATTATAAACATAAAAATCTGACCGAAGCCGTTTGGTCAGTCATGAATTCAAACAAATGAATCCTCGTATATTTGGTATTGTTTTCCATTGTTCACACTCTGTTCATCTTGTTACTGTGAGAGTAAAGGGTTTCAAAATAGAGCACAAATCTACGCTCTGTACCTCAAAAATGACCATTCCAGTGTTTGTTTAACCTTTGTGAAGGAGACATGAGAGCTGCTGTAGAGATAACAGGTCTGTCTTTTGTGAGGATTTAATCACTTTCAGTGAGCAAGCCGCCAATTTGTTGGTTATAAGACGGTTATTGAAAAGTGGCGATTAACTACCATATTTGTAGCTGTCTTGATTGTATTTATGTAAGCAAGACTTGTGTGTTGTGACACTTGTTCCGCTCAGGAATATAATTATGTCCAGCGATCACGGCTACATTTGTGCATGTTTTAATATGTCCCCGTGGATGGCATCTGTATCCTGTAATATAGGTGATGTGGAACTCAAACTGGTTGTTTGCCTCCATTTTCATAAATTTGTATGTCTGAAGACTGCATTTTTATTCTGTGTTTGGCTTTTGAGTAAAGTATGTAATGACTAACACTTCTGACTCAAAGGTAATAAATACACATTTTAATGTTTTGAAATGTGTTTTTTTGTGGTGAAAGTAGAGTTCATATAAATCTGTTTAACATTTTGCTGTGGGCACCAGTATTATTTAAAGGTGCACTGCTGTAAACTGCCTAAAATGTATGATTGGCAGATTTAGATTCAGAGTGGTAGCTCCATTCACTCCCATTAAATACCAAATGGGTTAACTATGAAAAAATGATAAATATAAAGATAGAAATGCATTTCAGTTCAACATGAAGTCAAATACAAGGTACACTTAACTCCAATATTCCTTTTTCAACAAAGGATTTTGTTCTTTGTCACCATAACACAAAAAGAATCAAACTAAAATGTGAGTTGATTTTCTTTCATCGATGTTCCAACACAGTGGTGGTTCCGATGTTTCAGTCAAACTATCAAACGGGAGTCTTCAATTCCTGTCCTCAACCCTCTTCTTAGTGACCATCATGGCTCTCTTGATTTGTTCGAAAGAGACAAACATCACAACGTTCCACGATCCCAACCTCAGAAATGAGGGCACAAATCTACAGGAAATAGAGAAAATGAAAGCTAAAATAGATCCACAAATGCAGCATTGCTTAAAACAATTTTATCAAATGACCTCAAGTACAAATATTCCTAAACAAATGAGTGTGTGCTAGCGTCAGAGAGGAGGAGCTCACCCTTTGTAGAAAGCCGTCGGACCCTCTTTAATCATCATGGTCCAGGAACAGTTAATAGCACTCTTGTACTGACCAGGTGGAGAGTTCATGTATCTAGTTTTCACCACATCTACTGGGGAAGCGATCACTGTGGTGACAAAGCCGGCACCAAACGCGGATACAAAGTGGCAAGGAAGGTTGTCTGTGGAGAGAAAGATTGTTAACTAAACAACTAAAGAGAGTAACCGGAGGGCCTTTGTTCTGAGCTGAGCACTATAGCAACTCATGTCAGCAGGTTATATAACTTTGTGAATGGGGCAATATAAATAATTGTTGTATCAACTACTATTTACAGCACTGTGAGGGAAACATACACCATGTACTGTACCAGCTGTTATCAGCTGTGGTGGAGTTGAAGGGGTGGGAGGGTGTGTGGATTTCTAACCCAATCAGCTGTCTGGGACGATATCGTGTGTGTGTGTGTGTGTGTGTGTGTGTGGTTGTAACAAAGGCAAACATGCATGAGCTCTCTCACTCACCTGACAACAGTTTGTGTCTAAGGATGGCCTCCTTGATCAGGCCGTATGTAACCAGCTCTGTGCAGTTGACAAGTGCATTTCTTGTGATGTTAGGCAGTGTGCCTAAAGAAGCCAGAAAAGAACGACAGCTTTTTGATCACTAGTCACTTATACATCATTTCTGGGTCTTATTTTCATGGCAGGCGACACCCCAATGAGTAACTCATTTTGAAGCACACTTCCTAAAAGGCACCTTTCCAGAGTCCGCGTATGCCCTCATTCTGGAAGATGTGTTTGTAGGCCTGCATGGTGCCAGTGTACCGACGAGCCACACCGTCCAGCTTCATCTGGGCTTGGAATCGAACCTTAACTACATCGGTGGGCTGTGCAAAAGACACCGCCATGGCGCCTGTGGTACAGCCAGCCAGGATTCTTACCAGTATACCGGGGTCTGGAGGGGGAAAGACAGGAACAACAAGCGGTGGAATAAAAGTACATACACTTTACTCTAAATTATTATGGCACCTGATACTGACTTAATATTACATGTTGTGTACTTCATTTAGTTGTTATATTCTATAGCTATTACTCCTATCTATATTGTACATACAGAAGCTGCTGTACATCTGTCAGTGCTGGATAAGGGATCCCTCCACTGTTGCCCCTGCATGTACTTCAAAAGCAACCACTTACTCTCTTTGCCACCGGTGTAGAAATCTCTGACGGTGTCGTAGAGGCCGATTCTGATGGAGGCGAAGCACATTTGTCTCTGAAGCCCCGCTACCAGCCCGTTGTACAGAGACCTGGGCCCCTCCGTTCGGATCATGGTGCTGATCGTCCCAAACACCCCTCTGTAGCGGATGCCTTCCACTCCCTTCATCTCTCCCTGAATCTGGGGTCACAGATTCAGATTGCACTCAAGGCTAAAACCAGCTTCACAGAACAAAAGTAGAGAACCTTTAGACTAAATGGTGCAGCGTGTTGCTACAAAAGTGTTGATGAGTGCAATTGATTTTGGGGGAAGGAGGTGGACTAAGGCAAGCTGCTCAGTCAATAGCAGCCAACATCAAACACCGAAGTTAGAACAACTAAAGATCACTATCACAATAATATATCTGATGCATTGCAGTAAATGTGAAGGAAACATGTTACGTAATCCTGGAGATGAGTTAGCAATGGTTTTGTTCTTTCTTTGTCAGTGTCACTGAACATATATACCTGTAGTCTGACTTTGGCTGTGTCCAGGGGAAATGTGATAAGGTCAGCAACACAGGCTGCAGCCCCAGCACTCGCCATCTTCACCCCCAGTGGAGGGGGAACATCTGACGGTTTAAGTCCCACCATGTTTCCCAATACTGGATTTACAGTTAAGCACCAACACACACAATCAGAGCAAGTTACCAGGAGAAAAACACCATATACATCTAATCATTCATCTTTTCCTTTAAAAGACTAGTGAATCCTTTAACAGCCTATCGATGATAAAAACATAAAACATACTTACATTGTTTGTCTAAAATTTAAGGTTCCCTTTGATCGTCAGTAGTTTGCTACCAGCAGGATTTGATTGGCCAGATTATAATCCATAAAAGGTGCCGCCCCGCAGAAAAGAAAGATGCATCTTTAGCTCTGTATTTATATATTATCCGGCCGGCTTTTTTTTATGGCATTTACAGAGAGGCGTTACTGTGTACTGCTGCAAGGGTCAAATCAAAGTCCACAGACTGTCAGAAAGTCAATGTTCAATTTACCCCACAGTGCAGGCACATATCGGAAAAACAACTATTTTACTTCCCCCATTCTAGGACTGTAACATCAGTACCTTTTCATCCAAATTGCGGTTTCCAAAACTATCTAAAAACCATTGTTAATATTTTTAAATTGTAATTTCTTGCCTTCAAATCAACACGATATCCATTCTCATTCAGTACAGTAAGTAGATCTTCCTTCTGTCCTGTATCTGACGCTTCATATTAAGTAATTATTTACTTTATTCAACCGAGTGTCTTCACCAAAACCACAGTCATAATAAAGCACTATCATTTGGTTTAACAGAGAAAGTGTTTGGAGCTGATTGGCTAAAAACGTTTAGAGCTTCAACACGTTGCGCTTTCACTTTTGTAATGGCGTTATTGTATCATAAAGTACTTGCTCATTTGTTTGTTGTAAAATGTATTATATCCTGTTGTCAGTTTATGATTTATTAGTATACTTTGCACAATTTTATAGAAGAGGGCACTGACTTTTTTTTTAAAACGTTGGGGCGGGGGGGGGGGGGGGGGTGACTTGAGCTTGTGACTGAAGTTCACAATGCATCAGATAAGAACTTTGCCACATTGGGTTCGGCCTCTCAGCAGTTTGGCAGTGCCTGGGCCTGTTTCATAAGACCTGTTCCTAAATCCAACCCATGTAGCTTCTCAGTTAGTATAGGGATTACGGGAAAATGTGATTTGGGGAAAAAGAAACAGGGAAGAAAATTTCAGTTACCAGTTTATTAGGTTCAACTAGCAAAACTATAGACATCTCCTAAGACATTGAAGGAATCCTCTCAAGCATCTTGTTTCCCCATTCATTCATGTCTTTCTCCATGTAATCAGTGACTATTAAAAATCAACACTGAAATAGTGTAGCCATATTTCTTAGATTTGCTAAAACCTCAAAAGAGACTTTTTAATTTTGTTACAACCAATGGCTGCAACATAAATGGGAGACCAGATAAACTAAACTAAACATGGAGAGTCAGTAATCAGTGATGTCAGCATATGTGGATGTCTGGAGCAAACAAAAACAGCAGCCGTGTCAGCCAGGAAAGAGACTTTAAAGCTGGAACCACAGCAGGCTGAGGTGTGGCTCACCAGCTGACGATCAACATCCTAAAAGACAGAAAAGAGACAACAAACAGGACACAGACACCTAGTGGAAAGGACGAGTCGTAACAATTTGAAGAGTTATAAGCAAATTTCCATCTATCCTGTTCTAACAAAACATCATTTCTGATAGATTAATCATCTATAGCTTTGTCGTGTGTCTGAGAGGGGAAGTCTCTGCAATAAACAGAAGGTCCAGTTTTAAGTGAGCTGACTTTGCTGTGATTGGTCAACCTGAGCCACAACCCCAGTGTGTTCGGTCCACAGAGAGAGAGAGAGAGAAAGGGAGGACCTGTGACCAACTGAGGTTTGATACGGGTGTTACTCAAGGTGCATGTTTTTCACTTTCCCTCTGAATTGTAGAAGAGTAGAAGTATAAAGTAACATGAAAACAAATTACTCAAATAAAGGACCTTAAATGTGTACTTAAGTACAGAACTTGAGTAAATGTGCTAAGTTACATTAACCACTGTAGGCAAGATAGATGCGCATGTACTTCTTTCATAATGAACATGTTGCTGTATTAATACTCCAGTTCTACTAGATCAGTGGTTGAAGAAGTATTCAGATATTTTGCGAAAGTAAAAGTAATAATAACAGAGTGTAATGTGAAGATATTCTGTTACAAGTAAAAGTCCTGCATTCATTCAACTTAAATATAGGAAATATGCTCATTATGCATCAAAATTGCCCTTGTGGATTTTGGTTACTAATATATTAACATTTATTTAAGTACAATTTTGAAATATTAGTACTTGAGTATTTCCATTCTATGCTAATTTATACTTCTAAACCACTACATCTCATAGGCAAATACTGTACTTTTTACTCAACCACATGTTTTGAATGACTTTGCAGATTCAGATTAGTAATAAAAAATAATATAATATATATTATTCCAAAATAGATCATTCTGCATGAGTAGTACTTTTGGTACTTTAAGTATAGATGGATATTTTTTAATTAAGTAAAATATTTCTACACTGTGGTATTGCTACTTTTACTACTTCTTCCACTGCTTTATAACAAGTAGTAACATTTTGGAAACTGATCATATGTTTTGTATATCAAATATAAATCTGCAAAAAAATGTTTCCCTTCCCCTGAAATTTATTGGAGTATAAATATAAAATAACACGAAAATGCAAGTCAAGTAAAGTTCAAGTATACTTTAAAAAGACATTTAAATAAGATACTTATTTCAACATAACCTTTTGTTTGTTTATCATATTGTAAACTTTCATATTTTTATTTTCACTTATACTATTGCATGTTTATTGTCAAGCAACAATCTCCAAGTCAAATTCCTTGTATTTGCAAACATACTTGGCAATAAACAGTTTCTGAAGTACCTTAAAAAGGCACTTAGTTACATTCCATCACTCTACTAGTCAGGCACTAATAAGAAATATTGGATTTACTGTAAAGCACCAATTTTAGGTTGTGTAAATAGAGGTTTAACACGTTTAAAAAGAACAAATGATAATGAAATAAATCATATTTTCTGGCTAAAAATCATGTCATGTAAATTAATGATTGTAGCATAAATAATCTTCCACCAGATGGCAGTAACACACAGTGTGCTCGGTCATACATTAAGTAAATGAAAAAGGCTTGAGGCTACTGTGCAGCATCGAATCAATCATACCGTAGTTTTAATTAGATGGAGTGATACACAATGCAGTGGAATCCACAGTAAAAATACCTGGACACGTAAAAACAAGTTTGAAAACAGCAACGTAAAAATGTACAGAGCAAAAAAAGGTTAAAACGTGGACAAAGAAAAAAAGGCCATAACATCTTAGTGGATCACATGTTGGAAAGAAAGTGCAGGCTTTTCATTCAACAGCATGTTTAGTCTAATCATTTCTTAGAACACATGAATTCCTTAACCATCAGTTGTGAGTCACAAAAAAATGGTATTACCAATAAATAACTGCAGAAAACACACCCGGGCAATTATTGGGTATATTACTCTGAAGAGTGATTGTTCACAATGTTATTTTGTGTGTGTGCGTGTGTGCGTGTGTGTAAAAGGGAATAGTTCCACTCAATAGCCAAAGTGGCACATTGCTTTAAAAAGATGTGGAGCCAGAGAGAGTTTACACAATATATGAAAACTCACTTCATCATTGAATTTTCACAGCTTTGGTCTGTATTTGTCCATATTGTCATTCGAAGGGAAACTTAAAAACGTTTTCTGATTGACAGGAAATGGAATCATAAAGTAAGGAAGCGATAATTTGGCTGGATATAATGTAAGGTGATCGTACGTAGACTATCAATACCCCAGTTTAGAACTGTACTGTTTCTGTGGACATTTACATCTACATAGCCTAAGAGTGCTGAAGATTACAATATTAACATCTATGCATAATGTCTTTTAAAGTACAGCTACGACACGTGCACACCGACTTCATCTGGGCGAACCTTAACATTAACGTCCTATTCCCTCTGCGCTGGACAGAATCAAGTGATTGTTTTAATAAAAGTCTTTCACATCTGGTAAAATACATCGCTAACAGCAGTTTTTGGTCACATTCATTCAACCATCTTTATCATACACATTCACAGACCTTCATTGTCCTCTAAAACTCACAGAGACATTTTTCACAAACGACTGAGAACCACGTTTCCCTTTTTAAAAAGTCTGCGTGTGAAATCTCAGCCAGATAGCGAGATCTCATAGTCACTCGTTGAGAGAAGGCGGCGCCCGACTTGATGGACATTCTTGGCGTTAGTTATTCGAGCCGCCACCTCCACTGGCTTCTCGAAATAATGCACCAGGGCCTGCTCGGTGAGCACAGACGCCAGGAACTGCTCGAACGTGATGGTCCAGTCTTTATCGATGCTCGTGCTGTGAGGCAGCCCTCGGTCGGGGGGGCCGCCGCCGCGAGGCCGGCTGCTTCTTCTTTCGCCACTGGAGCCGTTGTCGCTGCGCACCAGCACTGTGTCGTCTGCTATGTCCTCGCACTGCATCTTCTCATCCAGCTCATGGGAGCCTGCGCTGAGCACCGAGTAAGATGACATTGAAGTGTCATCTTTGGTTTCATCATCCGAGATCAGCATGGCGGATGATGTGCCCGTGTCTTTGGGAGAGGAGTCCTCCAGCTTGATGTCTTGCATAGGTGGCAGCTGCTCGCTCCTTCCGTCCCACTTCCTGTCCCCCTTCCTGTCCCCCTTCCCGTCCCCCTTCCCGTCCCCCTTCCCGTCCCCCTTCCTGTCCCCCTTCCCGTCCTCACAGGGGCTCGGCTTGTTCTCCGGACCTGCAGGGGCAAAGCAGTCAGCGCGACCATCGAGCACAGCCTCCTGGCTGGTTTTGGGGTCTGTGGCTTCTCTGGTACACATGCTCGGCCCTGATTTACCCTCCATGTTGTGGTCCTTCCGGCCAGAGGAGGAGAAGAGCTTTCCCACCTCTCCCATTTCCAGCAGCAGACTGGTGACTGTCGCCGTGGCGTGATAGAGCTCCTGTTCTGCAATGTCCTCACTGAACATGCTGTAGAGGGTCTTGCAAAGCTCAATAAACTGGCTCTGGAGAAAAAAACACAAGAGGTCAGTTATACTGTACTGTAACTACAGAGTTTCTTATGCACGTACTGTATACAACAACTGATACCGAGGGTGAAGTCTTACCTGATTCAGCTTGGGGAAGTCTTTTGTGTTTTCTAGTTTAGTTTTCGTCTCCTGGTTCCACAGTTTCAAGTAATGGCGATATTCAGGAGTGTTCAGTTTTTTCACTGTGTGATGTACAAAGAACGTGTAATTAAGTCATATTTTGGTTTTAGAAAAGCATTTTGAAACAAATGTCTGCCTACATGTTTTGGAAACTTTACAATCCTGTTTAGTCCATGAAAATCACCCATTATCTTGAATCAATAACCTTTTGTGTGAACACAACAGGAGTTTTCTTGGCTGCTAATTGAGACTAAAGGCAATTTCACACTTGTTTTGTTTGCCATTTGAAATGAGACAAAACATTGTTTCGCTCATTTTAGACAAATGTGACTGTGTAGTATGTTGTATGAGATCTATACATTCAGGCTTTTACATTCTTTTTGCATTATGCTGCATACCTTTTTCAGTCTTAAATGTAACTCTGACAAAGCCATCATCCCGCTCACTTCTGCACTTTGAGTCGTGACCTGAGGAGAGAGGATCAAACATCAACCATTTGTTATTAAATTAAATTAAATAAAATAAAAAAAAAAGACAGATTATCCAAATCCAACAGCTAGACTGGACTTTCAGCACCCATCTTTTAGCAGCATCCTCATATAATATTAAACTAAATTAAATATACTGTATTTTCTTGCAGTAGAGTCCTGCCCTACTTCTCTACATCCAGGACAGGATATAGCATAACAGTATATCGTCAGTGCCTATTGAAAGTTGAATGTCTAAACAACAGCTCTCGGATCAGCCAAAGCTGTTTGAGGCAGTTTCTCTGTCTTCTGCACATTCAACAACAGGATTCTCCTGCAGGCTTGTGCCTTTGCAAGCATAGTTTCACTTATGCACACATTTGTTTTTGTGCTCATGCTTTCATCAATGTCTGCGTACCCAATGCAAGCGGCACGCGATGTCTGCGGCTTCAAGGTTAACACAACCCACACTTTTCACAACAAATCACATGCCCATGACCACAAAAACTAATTTCACTTGTGCAAATATCACAATGGGAATCTCAAGTCCTTAATATTATAAACAGCAACATTGTTGGGAACAAAAGCACAACAAATGACTCGGGGGGAAATGTCTTCTGCTAAATAATTGTGAAGTGAAGTTCTGAAGTGATGACATCATTTCCCCCCTTTGTATTAACTTTATCTTTACTATGTAATTGGCAGAATTGGGTTCTTAAGGTAATTTCTGTTTTCCTCTATTGTTTTATTCATTAAAATTATATTTAATTTTATTATGCAATTTATTTTTTCATCTGTTATCTCCATTTTTTAAATATTTCATCTTGAGGGTGTTGTGGTGAGGGTAAGGTGGCTAAGAAATGTTGGAAAAATTGAAACTGTTTGCGACAAACAAAGTTTATGTTGATGTTATATTATATTATTGTGGTACACCTGCATAGTGATCTTATTATGGAAAGGATGTCGTCAACGCAACACAAATTTGATCGCAAAAAAAGTTGATCTTGGGTTCGTACCGATGGACGTTTCTGGAGTGATGTCTTCAAAGAAGTACTGTGTGGCCTCAAAGGCAGAGTCAGGCTCTTCAGGTTCGTGAATGATTTCTGGGGGCAAAGAAATTAGGAGTTTCACAAACTTGGCTTGTGAAAACGTTCTGTCAACCTTTCTTTGTCATTTTATCCCAGATTATGATTTTAAAAAATAATATAAGAAAATATTAGGCTCATCAGTTTTTAATGTAAATAAGAAATGCTAATAAAAGTGAAACCTATGTATGCCTTTAAATTCAGGACTTAAAGGCAAAATACCGCCAGTTATCTCATTTTACAGAAAAGCATGCTGACAAAGTAAATACTGAGAAAATGAATTGCCGAGTGAAGTGTGACAAAGAGCTCAACATTTTTTCTCTCAAACATTTTTCACTGAGCCACCTCTTTTCTGCACAGCTAATAATCCTCCTCCACTGAAATGAAATATCTTCTGTAGTTTCCTAAAGACGACTTTTATTGAAGTGCATCTATGCACGCACTCACCAGGTATGACATGCATCTTGTAGAGGAGCTTCAGCTTCTCAGTGAGGTCCCCGTGACACAGGACACCTAAAACCAACAAGCTTTAGAGTTTAGAAACATCTCACTGTTTCTAAATTAGATATATAATCTTGGATACAATACAAGAATAATGACAGTGTGAATATTTACACAGGCATCTTACTAGTCTTACCAAGGCCACTGATGAACTCCCGAAAATTGACGAGAGCATCTCCGTTTTGGTCAAGGAGACGGAAGAAGCGCAAAGCCAGAGGGTCCGAGTGGGCACCGTTGGCCCAGGAGAACAGCAGGTTGAACAGGCCCTTGAACTGCTCCACGTCGATGCGGTACTGCTCCAGGTAGGGCAGGCTGGGGTCATGCCCCTCAGTGGAGTTGCTGCTGCCGCCCCAGTAACAGCTGGTCAGGTGCTCTGCCTGAAGAGAGGAAGAGACGAGTGAGTACTGTGCAATTTCGTATGCAAATTAAGAAAACTTAAATGTAAAAAGTAAACTGTAAAAACACGGTGGCAGAACAGTAAGTGTTTGCTGGAGGTACACAACATGAATACGTAAGCTGTAACTCACCTTGAACAGCATATAGAGCTCCTCCAGCTCGTCCATGCTAAAGGCAGTCTCTGTTACAATAGTCCTCACCTAAAACACACAGTATAAATACGTTAAGTATAAATAGAAGAAAGAGAATAATGTTAGGCGTGACCAGAGCAGAGTATCTCATCATGACAAGAATGTCGATGTCGCATTAAAAGCGCAAATCTAATTTGACCTGCAGCACTAAGAGAATTTTGTAGGCGCTTGATTACTGTTCTGCTATCCGCACAAGCGGGTTGAACAAGAACATTATAGTAAATACAGTACTTTTAAACATGCGTCTAATTCTAGTATCAATAAAGCTATATCAGGGGGTCCTTACCACGTTGCGTTTTGTTGTATCTTCAATGGTTTGGATGACTCTCAGTCTCTGTTTGAATCGCATCTGTTCAATTACATCTGCACGGATTGAACCAAAATTCTGATGCAAAGAGAAGGACAAACATGGAGAAATATAGGTCAACCCAGCTGTGGAAGGCTGGAGACAGTTGCATCATGGTGAGCAGACAGCTGTGTGTTCTCAGATATATTTAAAGTTAAATTAAATTAAAGTTCAAATCATATAAATTGAAAACATACTAGATTTCATTACAGCTTCTTCGATAAAGAAAATGGATGACAAAACTCCATTATGAGGCACTTGATAAATGTCAGATTTGTACTTTTTCCCCTGCACGTCTCACGACCAAACACAGAGGACGACAGACTCATTATCGTCCAGGTTAAATACCTCATAGGAGCTGCGGACTAGTTTAAAGATGTCGACCTCTGGATGCGGTTCTCCATTGTCTGTCAGTAATGAGTGCAGGTGGGGGATGGGAGGGAGGGTGCTGTCCTTATTGGTGACACTGTCCAAGTATCTACAACACACAAATGATTTACCAAATATTAGACTTATTTCAGGCTTGTGGGATAAAAATATCTGATAAATGGTGAAGTAGTTTTTTAGGGTTTTAGAGTTACCCTAAACAGTCAGAAGCTAGATATTTTGTCCCTTTTGCCTCTCCTTACCTGCCCAGTACAGTCATGGCCTCTCCGTCATCCTTGCAGCCCAGCAGCTGGTGGATGTTGGCGTGCAGCACCGAGAGCGCCAGCTGAAAGATGACCTTGATGCCATCGTAGAAGAAGCAGTCCACCACCACAACTGCGCTCTCGAACGGCATGACGGACAGGAAGAGGGTGAGGAACCAGGAGAGGGAGATAGTGGAGATGACCCCGAGGTCCTGCATGCAGTCGTACAGCTGAGGAACGTACTCACGGGCGAGCTCCTCAAACACCCCCTGATCGACTAGGGCTCCTGGGGAATACGTGGTGAAAAGAAGAGGATGTTAAACCAATGGAAAGCTGTCAAACAAACACCCTAAATTACAGAAGCACATACTGACCGACAACCCTAGTGTTGTAGTAGTCAGGCAGCATCCTCTCACAGAGCGCCACAAGCAGCCAAAAAGCCTCCTCTTCTTTGGCGTAGAGCAGCAACACAGATGTCACAATATTCATAGCCTGTGGTGTCGAGGAAGAGAAGAATGAACTCAAGTATTGTCAAGGATTACAAGGTTTCTGCCAGTTCATGTTCAAAATCCAAACAGGAGGAGTGCGTGTACCTGACAGTATCCAATGCTGGGGTTTCTAAATGCGTAGGCTGTGAGGACCCTGCGGAGGGCAGCGATGCCCATCTCATTCTGGAAGGCTGGGTGCTCGGGGAGAGAGCGGTGCAGGTCCCGCTCTATCTCCTCTGTGGCCAGGTTGTATTTGCCCAACGACTTCTCCACCAGGTCTTCGTAGTATCCGGGGTGAGTGGCCATCTCGTTGATCGCCCCTATGAAAAAAAGCACAAAAGATAAAATCTCCTCTTACAAGAGCGATGCTAACAGTCCTTGTAAGGGTTGCTTACGTGCAAAGCGGTTATTAAATATTTAAATACAATAAGATAAGATCAACTTTATTGATCTGATGCAGGAGATATGCAGATAGAAGTAAAAAATGAAAAAGCTAGAATACCACATACAGTTACATTATAGACACCTACCATATACAAGTGAAGCATGAAAAAACTAAAATAAAGAAAGTACTAAATACTATGTTTCAACAGGCTACATATCCATCACAGTATCTATACCGGAATGTGGTACTGGAGCTTCTGTTTATTAAGTGCAAAGTACCAAAATGTTGTTATTTCACTTAAACTACCCTTTTTGTCACTTGAGTGAGTATATAGTCCATTTTATTCTTTAATTTAAATTTATTTAATTGAGAATTTTTGTCTTTATGTTGAACCCTTTGTCTTTATTTTAACAAGTAACAAAACAATAAAACATCATGCATTCATGGATAAAGAAGGGATTGTGCTGGTGAGATTTAAAAAAAAAAAATCAATTTATGAAGACATCTCACTAAAGAATAAAGGAAACAACTGCCATAACTAACGCAGTCAGCCAGGTAGGATATCTCTTTTTTTACAGTATAGTAAACTACATTACCCATTGTGTTAAACATCACACCTTAAAGTGATGTGCTATAACACCTATTTCATTGTATTTATGTGAATTACTTTGCAGTAAAACCTGGAGAAAATCTCAGCACAGTTCTCTACATACCTCAGAACACTGGCTCATTAAGCTCACCAAACTGGTTATTACACCCTTTGTTCGAAAATAAGATGCCAAACAGGTCAACAACTGAATGTTTTAAATAAGTAAGGTACTTGTTTTTCTTGGAGGTTTCATTGCAGGAGGTGCAGGCAAAGGTGACTATAGGTGAATACAATGCAGCTATGACAACGGTCATGTGAGCCATAAGTGGGTCATTGGGGAGTGAGGGAGGAGGTGAGGTGAGGTCGAGTACAAGCTTCTGCACGACTGTGTCTGTACACAGGAAACTCTGGAGCGGGTGCATACATGAACACGCAGCATGTTGTTAAAGAATGACAGTCACAAGCTACAGCTCCTCATTCTTCATTCCATTGTTTGGTAGCTAGGTTTAAAAAGTTGGGTTCAGGCACTCATGTAACATAATACATGCATATGTATGCTGTGGTATGTCCTGTTTCTCTCTCTCTCTCTCTCACACACACACACACACACACACACACACACACACACACACACACAC
>NW_022280058.1:4788731-4813570 GCF_004355925.1 Anarrhichthys ocellatus | reverse complement strand
ACACACACACACACACACACACACACACACACACACACACACACACAGCAGGATTATTATTGAGTTCCATGTTCATATATGCCTGACTAAGTATTTACAGTCGTGGCAATATTCAACAACATTTAAATCAACTTATTAAAAGTGTTGATAGTCAACAGACATTTATAATAGGAACAATTCTTAGTTGTAGCCTTAATAGTTTTCTAAAGTAACTTTGTGCATAGTCATGGATGCATATTTTAATAAATTTGAATTTCAGTATAAAAACACATTGTGAATATGCTGCTGCATGTTCATCTTTGGGATACGCTGTAGTTTTGCCTCCCAGAAAATAAGATTTTCCTGGACTTTCCTCTCGGCTCCTAACCCGGTGGGGTTCTTAACCTGGGAGTTAGTTCAGCATAAAAGTAAAAAAGCGTTTATCAATTTTGAGAAATGCTTTAGCACCAACGAGGCTAGAGCCAGCACTAAAACATGTGTGAGCACGTAGTATGCAGGGTGTGGTTTCATTAGGTGTATGACTGAATGATTTGCCGTTCAGTATGCACAATGTGTGTTGTGCTTACGTTTACAGTATTTCAGGCCCACATGAACATTTGCTCACCAGAGAAGAGCAGCCAGAGATCACCTCGCATGCTCTCAGGAATCCCCTTCAGGACCAGCTCTTTCGTCTTCTCGGTGCGGTACATACACACTCCCTGTCCATACTCTGTAAAGTGGTTCTTCCAGGCCTGCTCCTTCAGGAACTCTTTCGCCTGAGCAAAGAGGGACACACATGAGATGCAGAAGCTCAAGCACAATTAATGTAACCATTTTTCTGTCAGAGTCCTGCTTTTACTATTCCACACCAGAGGTTAGATTGATTTCTGGCCCACTCCACAAACGCATGAATACTGTAACATTCTATAATTCAAGGTCACAGTCCTATTGCATTGAGCTTAAGTACAGGTCTGGCTTTATTTATACAGTCTTGCAGGAAAAGAAGTCTTGGTAGGTTCCCGTTACTAGCAATCCGCCATGCAGCTTAATATCCGTGCAGCTTAATGATGTGAAAATGGTAATTATGGAAAGGCAAGCAAAAAAAATGTGATAACTGAGAATATCCAACACAGAAGCAGAACAAATCAGAGTGTTGCGTGCTCGACAAGATGAACTTTTAATTGTAGTCGACAAAAGTGCATTTATCTCACCAGCTTGGGATTGAACTCCTCAGGAGAGCGGCGGCGGTACATGGTCATGAGGGCTTGTGTGGCTGTGGGAACGCTGCTGTCGTTCAAGTTGAACGTACGCTCGCCTTCTGAGCTCAAACTGTGCTGTGGGCTGCTGGAGAGCAGAGATCCAGGCTGGGAGTAAACCTGGAGGCGACAGACACCATATTTAAGCTTTGGAGCTTTTAAATGGACACAGTCCAAATATTCACAGTATTTTATAGATTCTACTTAAAGTAAACTCGGTGTTTAAGGAACAAAATCATATTTTTTCACCTCATCGTCTGAGCTGTTAAGGCTGGCAGTAAGCTCTCTCTCCAGATAGATCTTAGAGGTGGTCTGCTGCAGGAAGTCAGAAATCCTCTGGACCAGGAAGTCTCGGTCCTTCAGATTAGCAAACAGGAATGTCATACGATTCTTGGTACTGATGGAGAGCGGGCTGGGCAGCACATTGGAGCTGTCTGCCTTCTCCACAATAGTCACCTGGAAAGACAACAGGGAACATTTCCGATCTCAGTTAAACAAAAAGCTATATGATAAATGACAAGCAGCCATATATAAAATGTGTCAGAAATAAGAACTCTCATTTAAAGACTACACTAACCAGCTTTTATTTCCATGATAAGCAATTTAATATAAAATAGAATACTAAAAAATGTCTATTCCATGTCTATTCAAACGTAGCCCAATTAAATGAAAACATATTGCAGCGCACAAAGTAGCTCTGACCGAAGGATTGGTTGTTGCTAAATTAGGTTAACTTAATCTGACTAACATAAACGGTTTGAATACTACTAACTCTGAACCCATTTATCAGGGAATGTATAAATAAAAGCCATACGTGAATTAACATTTAGCTAAGTTTATTATATTGTTTGGCCCCTTTAACTTACTTCTGAAAGTTCTATTACATCCTGTTTAATTAATTAATTGCCTTTGATTGGATGGCGCTGATGTTTCCTAGAAACCGATTCACAGAACAACTTGCCTCTCGTAGCGGGATAATGAGGCTGCACAGAGTCTCTTCCTTGCTGGTGAAGCAGATGTAGTTGGTGGAAACAAACATCTGTCCCAGGATGTGCATCTTGTTAAAGGGGGTCCACAGGGTGCAGTCTGTGTGTCCGTCCAGTTTTTCATCTTTCGGTAGACGGAAGAGCGCCCGGTAACGCTCGCTCTTAGCTCTCGCATCCAAATCCCTGAAAGATATAAAATGCAGAGTCATATTACATGGCAGATTTTTGTAAATATTTAACAGTTATTAACAGCTTGGTTTGACATAATCGTGCATTATAAGCAACATAATACCTGCACAGTCTATCCTGTTAAATTTACAATAACAAATCGAGTGGATAGTTTCATTTCCCCATGTTACACAACTTGGCAATGCAGCATCCATGTAGATACAGTGAAGTGTTGTGCAAGAGCAACCATCATACAACCCCAGACAGCAGTGGAACCAAATCATGCTTACCGGTACATAAAATGTGTTGATCAGGCAAAAATGGGCTCTTGATTAAGGGCTTGCAGAGACCCATTTCCTAACACATGTACGACGTACTTTTGCAGTTAAACTGTAAAACCTAAACTTGCAACACAGTTTGAGGCTTTCATCCTCTATCGTTAAGTGTCTGGATAACCACCTGCTCTACCAACCATGACAAATTGATGTTCGATCGACTGCATGTCATGAACATGCTTAAACGACATTAATTATTGATGAGCATTAAGTGTTCTTTCTCACCTCTTGAGTGCCGACGCCTTCTTGGGCGACTTCTTCTTGAGCTTGGGCAGCGAGCGGTCCTGCTCGAAGCCTTTGTTGTCCAGGAGTTGACGCATGGCGATGTTGGCCAGCTGCTCCGCCAGCTTAAAGGTCTCGTTGATGTTGAGGAAGACGGAGAAGACGTGCTCTTTCACGCGGGTGCTCACCTTGACTGCGTCGGGCAGGAGGAGGGTGGCGCTCTTCTCCAGCTGGGTGATATCTGCCCAACGCACCACCAGTTTGACTAACAGTTACAAAAAGACATTAAAAAAGAGAAATCAGTATATATTGACAATGTAAGACAAACTAATGGCATAAAGCAGCCCTCGGGATATGGTTTAAGACTTCCAAAAGTTAAAGTCTTTGACAAAGTTAGGTAATAAAAGGTATCAGTATAGGTAAAGATAGGGCAGTAGACAGATGAATAGTAAATTAATATATCCAACCTTCTTTTCCGAGTAAGTAGGAGTAGAAGCAGATGTGGTTGATGCTGAGGTAGAGCCATCCCTGCCGTGGCACCTTGCCCTTCCAGTAGCTGCAGGAGTAATAGTTAACCAGCTTCTCCTCCTCCGGCATTCCAAACAGCTTACGAAACTTGAAGCTGGCCTCCTTGAACTTATCCGTGTCATCGTCCTCTTTGACGTCGTGGTTCTTGTTGTACTCCGCAATGATGCCCTGAGGCAAGATGGTCAGAAAGAGAAAGAGGTAATGAGCTGGGGCATGGCAACATGTTTCTCATGAGTAGATGAGAATTGCTGAAGGTGCAGTTGGGGTCTTTGCTACACTGCTTTTACTGATTCTCTTCCAATCGAAAAATACTGCACCACCATCTCATATACTCTGGCTGGAGGAGGTTATTGCACACCTTAAAACTCAAGCAAAAGCATACCACTCAAACCAGTATTTTTCAAAATGAATGTGCATCATGTCACAATATATTCTCTCTTGACAATTCCATAAAAATACTTGAATAAATACATTGTTAAATATACATGTTATTGCATCATATTATAGAGAATTTTGCCAGATAAAGTGCATCTGTCAGATTTTTTTGGTCTTTGGCTTTTTAGTTTGTATGATAATTGTTACTATCTTGAAACTATTTAAATTTTCTTAATGACTGCAATTAATTAATTGTATTCAATTGATTTTGTGTTGTTGATTTTGTGTCAACAACAACAACAACAACAACAAAAGATATACATTTTCATATATCTTAAGTATTATCCTAGTATCACTGCTCTGATTGGTCCAGTCTAGAAGTAGCTCAAATCATGCAGGAGGTTATACTATAATATTTATACTGTCCTGTATACAGTATTGTACTTGTTTTGCTCTGTGGTGGTTACTAGACAATGCCTGATTTAAAGTCCAAACATCAAACTACATTTTTGATGGAACAGTTTAAGTACTTACCTGGACTTTTCCTTTGACAAAGGTGGTAATGTCATTCTCATTCTCAAAGATGGAGAGAGTCTGCAGCAGGTTATGTTCCAGCCACTCCCAGTGCTCTGTAATCTCCTTACGGGAGGTTCCTGCAGAGGAGTGAGAAGAGACAGTCCGAGCACTCAGCAACTGGGTTCACAGGAGGAGAATGATGGTGTAAGGTTTCAGAAATAACTGGCAGTATGGTCACAATCTAGCACTGGGCCACACGTGGATTTCTGGGAAGATATGACCATGCAAAATCAGAGATATTGAGGTATTTTGTATTCCTGAACAGTGAGTTCGGAGATCCAATTTAACTGGAGAAAAGGCTAAAGATGGCAAAAGCATCAGTGTCAGCCAAATCTTAAATGAAATGCATATATTCCATGTCCAACAGCAGCACTATGATGATCATGTTGTTACTGTTATCAGTGAGGTCGAAACAGAATTTTTTTTGGCTGCCGGAGAAACTGATCACAGTAATGGCTGCCACTGTGGACCATTATCCCTCAACACTGCTGCACACAGCCCTTCAGTGAGTGCACAGTCACTAAATTAGCCCCGTCTGCCAGACTGCTCCACTCTCCTCTATCTCTGGGTGGACGACTTGAGGGCTGGGAGGGGTGGCGAGGGAGAGGAGGGGAGCAACTGCCATTTCAAAGCCAGGCCAGTCTTCTGTGGGCCTCCATTTCAGACAGCGAGCACAAACGGTACTCATTTAGTAGGGAACAGCTGAATTAAATGCATAGTTGCACATGTACTCAAACTCATTGTTGCTGGCGTTTTCAATACCGTCCCATCCTCATTGAATTTGAAACTACAAATAATTACAGCAGTTTGATCTCATAATCTTACCAAGCATCATCCTGATTTATTTCTATGCGTTCCCAAAATTTGTGATTTGTATTGTATTGCCTCAGAACTCCCACTTATGCACATAAAACACAGCGAAAATCACTGGTCCAAGCTTCTCAAATGGGACCATTAGCTGATTTTCTTGTTTTTTTCTGATATTAAACTAATACCTTGGGTATGCCAACTATTCTTACATTTGTAGATTAAATCGAGAAAATAATCAGCAAATGAATTGATAAAAATTAAAAAAAAACATTAGTTGCAGCCCTGGTTTTGAGTTGGAAGTGTCAAAGCTTTTCCTGACATTATTTTATAGTCAATGACACTGCACAAAAGAGTGCTGCTTCCAATCAATTTGGAGTGCGGCTGCTACTTTGCATGATTTACTGCCTCAGACTGTCACTCACTGGAAATAACAAGTGAAGCTCTGCATACAGAGAATATGCAGATTACATTATTGTGAGATACCAGCAGATGAAGTTGAATCATAATGAAGCCCAATCAAGCAATAAGCAGAAAAACACAACATATACTCATATTTGAGCATCGATTCCTGCCCCTGATCCCGTAATCCTGCTCTTTAACACCACCGGGGCATGAGGTAATGCTTGGCATTCAGGAACTAACATGGAAAAAGGCAGGATGTTGGAGAATTATGTGGTGTGTGTGTGTGTGTTGGATGGGGCAGAGATGTGAAAGGGGTGAAAACACAGAGAGGTTTATACTGGAGTAACCCATACCTGTATATCTAAAATGTGCACCTTAAGTGATGTAAACCAACAAACTGAATTGTCAAAGTAGACTTGAGGTTAGATGCATTTCCTCATAAATTTTTTGGAGCCAAGAGTTAAAGTGCACATACCATGAGCAATGATCCAGTAAACTAAAGAGTCGGGAGTCTGGTACAGGATCCTATATGGGGCCATCCGAGCACTGGAGTCCAAGACGACATCCAGGGTCCCAACCAGCAAACCTGCAAGAGCCCAAAATACTGTTATTAAGGCAGAGAACCAAACATCTACTTCAAAACACTTCAGATTAGGCTAAATAAAGAGCTCCTTGTGTTGGTCCAAAAACAATTTGAAAAAAAAAAACACACACTCTGAAATTAACTCGTGACGCAAGTTAACCTAAAAATGTGTTCAGCAGTGAAGCAATGTCACAGACATGTAACAACTGTAAATGACCTTTTTTTAAAGTGCATAAACAAAGGGGAATCCCATGAGGTCTTGTGGTTTAACGATGTGAAAACATCCTGTGCCTTGAATGTTTACGCTTTGCATAGAACGGCTTGGTTGACTTGTTAGACATGGCAGACTGCATGACATCTGCATGTGTTGGACTCTGGGGTATGATAACTAAATTGATTTTGTCATTTAAAGCCAGGTGATAAATGAGGACAGATAACCAGTGGTGTGAAACTGTTCTTAATAATGGCGTATAACTGATCTGAGAGCAGATTTTAAAACCTTTTTATAAAAGTTTTTAAATTAGAAATAGTTACCACAATGACTTGGAATTTAGAAAACTACAGCTGGCTAATTTGCCATTGTGATACCAGTTTCCAAGCTGCTGTTAGCTGTGAACATTCTCTTTTCTTCAGAGCAGGTATATACGTTGAACTGCCACGAGAGACGGGTTATTTTTGTCTAGCAGCTCATCGGGGAAAACACAGTATGAGTCACACAGAGAGAGGAGGAAGGGGAGAGAGAGAGGAGACAAGTGAGTGAAACTGAAATATTTTCTCATTTTCAGATGAAAACAAGCCAGAAATAATAAAAAAAAAAAGTAGAACTGCGTGCTTCAGACTCACTGACCCTCTCGCATTTAAAGACCATGGACTACAGTTACAAACATTCACTCCGTCTGCCTTCTACCCTCCTTGTGTAAGTTATTCTCTCCCTTTACCCGCATTTTTCATATCCTGTTATGATATTATTTTCCTCCTTACAGTCCTCATCAGTCCCTTACACCATGTTGTCCAGATGAACACTCAAGAAAAGCAACAATAAAGCAACTTCTGCTTCAATAGCAGAGACATGACTTCTCTATAACAGTAGATACAGTTAGATGGTGACTGTCAACCCACATGTCATGTGTCAGAGCACACACAAATAAATTATTCCCTTGAATTTGTAACCACGCTGTCCACGGGGCTGAAGGAGTTATTCAACTAAAGTGGATTCTAAAATCATACTGAAACTAATGAGATAACTCAGCCTGACACATTGGTTTAGTCCCAGTGTGAACACGACTTCCTCTTTGACAAAAGAAAATCACAAGGTTTAAAAGTCATAACTGAAATGTTTGCTCACACCTCAATAGAAGGATTAAATGTGTTACACAGCTAGCTTTTCCTTTAATACAAATGTGATACAGCGAATGAAAGTATCTACAGCGATTTCTTTAAGTCTTGCGGTTAGAATTCCATGAAAAGCAGTCAATTTGGGCTTAGGTTGTGCTGCATGTAATGAATGGTTCAGCCTACAATGTGTGAGCTGAGGTTTAACGCAGGAAACTTGGGGGTACAAACCAGCAAGGAGACCACTGAAGGTGTCAGACCACTTGACAGCCACCTTTCCCTCCTCTGATATCGATTTAAGTAAAACCCCCAAACAGACAGAAAGCCAGCCGTTTCTTAGCCTTGACTGATCATGGGTTGTTGTTGTTTACTTTACAACATGCAACCCCGAACATCACATGCCTCTGCAGCTTTAACTCATCACACCAAAATCCATGTGACTGCTTGTTCCAACGCACACTTTTGCGTTTACAGAGATTTCCTTCCACAAGCTGAATGAGTGGGTGCACAACCTACAAAACAACAAGACAACACACAGCTGTAACGGTTGTTCCGTCTATTCTTTTCTGAGGGGTATAGAGAAACACTTTCCTTGTGAGGAAAACAAGCTGTAAAATAATGTGATGCTTTCTGCCTCTCAAGAACAAGAACACAATCAGAGCTTCCTATATTGTTAGAGCAAAACAAATCGCTTTCTCTGAAGCATTATTGTTTTTCACTCAGTGAAGGAGCAGGAAACCAAAACCAACAACATTAGGGGGAAAAAAAAAGCTAAGTCTTTCATTTGTTTATAGCCTCTTTCTGACAAAACTGAACAGCTTGTGGGAGGATGCTCGTGTAGGATGTTTGAGCACGCAAAGGATAAAAATATCCATCAAACTGAAAAATCCATACTGTTTCAGATAACAGAAACCTGAGACAAGCCTGCATCATCATCATCATCACCACATGCATGTTTGCCTCCACATATGCAATATGTACAGCTTCTTCATCATTTTATGAAGTTCAATGTCACTGTGTGGCCTACAGAAGAACAGGGTCACTATCATGACACACGACACACTTCCTGGCAAACATACAGTAATTAGCAGCTGGATTGTGAAATATCATGTTGACTCTGACTCAAATAGTTGTGTTGTTTTATGCTCAAGTGTTGCACAACAACTGACACGATGGCCTGATTCTGAGATTATTTACAGTTGGATGAATGCAGGTTTTGTTTTGTATTATTATCTAGCTTCCTCTCTGAACATGCTGACTATTAATGATAACGGCCACATATAGACAACAAGGGATCCCAGACGTCCTTTCAAATGTCCCTCCAGCTCTGCACTGCCCCGCAAAACACTGTGCATGCAAACTCGGTTATTAGATAAGACTAAGTCACTGTTGGTCGCTTATCAGGTTTAATGTGTCAATTACATTAAACCGAGCAGGTACATCCCACGCTGTAGACCTACTGTCAGCTTTGTCAAGTCAAATTTTATTTTTATGCATCTTTGAAACCTTCCCTGTGGAGTTCTCTTGTAAACAAACTAGGTTACATTATGTTCACAATGCGGTGTGTATCCTGACATGAGAAATGTGCTGAATGCATTTCCTTCCTCAAAACATCTGCAGGGAGGAGTGTACCAAGTTTGAAACTTGATTTGTTTACATTCATGTTTGCTAGCTTGCAATATTCCTCTTCACTGCCTTTGCTGGCACATTGCTGCATTACATTACTATTCTCTGGATGCATGATATTCTTAATGATACGAACATCATTAATGATCTGACGAGCTTTCGAGTATTGAAGGAAAACTACAATAGATTCTTATTGTTTGAGGGTTCCATGGAGATGAATCCTTCAAAAGATGTATTCAGAGAAATGAGGTGAACTGGAGTTGAACATAAAACTGATGTGTAGATGAGGACATTTGGAGAAGCAGAAACCATTGTTTGATTTGTCAGACTTTGACAAGTTTTTGGAGGAATTATATCTCAGAGCAGTGGAGCAAAAGCCATTACACATTTGCCTGTTTTCACCAAACATCACTGGCCCTCTGGCAGCCTTGACATCAGAGCTTGAGCCCCGTTGTTTTGAACATGCATATCTGTGCCTGGCTATGTAAAATGCTCCGTCCTGGTGCAGCTGATTTGGTTTCCCTTTTCTTGGAAGAACTGCTTGTGGGCAGTGCCAGTGTCACTGGGCGATGGTGCCAACTGGCACTCAGCACAAGTCAGCAAGCTCAGCATTTGCATAACAATGACATCATCCACTAGCACCACTCAGCACACTTTGTGTTGCCAAAGCAAGAACTCGCCAGACTGAGGAAAGGAGGCTGCAGCTCTTATTTTGTATTATTAATATCAAAGAGGGTCAAATATGTTAAGGCAAACCTCAATGTTGACTTTAAACCTTTGTCAGTCAGACTACGGTATAGCTCGAGACGACAATGTACCATACCGCTTATACCTCGGATCCTCTTCTTTGAATATCACTCGGTGTATTTGGCCACCATTGCTTTACAATGTTGCTGGATTTCAAAGACTTTTTCATCAATGTGATGAAGTACGTGAATTTGAAATGCATCTTATTAACTGGCTTAACTATAACCAGACATTACCGTCTAGTTGTCTTATCCATTAACCCGGGGGTCAAGACCTCCAAAAGGGATCGCAGAGTCAATCTCAGGAGTCATAAGATAATTACAGGGGTGAGAAATAATAAAAAACAAAAATCATTTTGCACAAATTATTTGTTATGGTATTTCTCTCTAATCTTTTCTTGTGTAATACTTCGTAGTAACTCACTCTTGTTGGACGCCACAATGGTAAACCACGATATATATCGATATCATTATATTCAATAAGAAGATTATTATGATAGAAGGTTTTTATCTACATTGCCCACTGCTGAGTCAGACTGGTCCTCAGTGGCAGAGACTTGGCTAGTTGCTGGTTTAAAGCTCAATGAGCAGCGACACCGACTGACTCAGAGTGAGAAATTCTGAGGAGAGAACAGAAACTGAGCCAATCAACACGGATCCACCAGTGATCGAGGAATCGTTTACACTTCAGTTTGGAATCAAAAACATAAAAATGAAATAAGCCTGAGTCACTTTGATATAGGTTGTGATATTTCACTGCATTTACAGTTAAAGCCAAAAAGCCACAGCTTCACTGTGGCAATTTGTTTGTGATAAGTTAATTAATTGTAAATATGCAATATCATCTGACATGACAGGGACCTAGCATTACGACCTGTACCGTTTAAACTGATATTGATCTCATATGAAGTATATTCCTTAATTAATGCTTTGTTTAAATAAATTACACAGCAAATATGGGGCTATCTAAAGTGTCACCATAGCAAAAAAAAAGACATCAGGGGAAAAATGGGGGGTTTAAAGGGGCCCAGCTGCTAATTTGTGCAGCCCATGTTCTCCTTCCTATGCCTGTAATCAATATAAATGTCAAAATCAGCACACAAATTATCTCAACTATTAAGCTTCTTGCATTCCAGAATATATGTTTAATATTATTGTTTAATTCCTCAAAAATGTTAAACAGCATCTCATCTGTAAAACGTGATAAAGTGCCACAACCAGCTGAATTCAGTTAGAAGAATGAATCAAATTTCAAAATTCAGAGAGAAAACAGGACAGCAGTTAAACTGTGAACCTCAAGGAGTCATTTCCATAAGCGAACCCTCCTCCTCGTCTTCCTCATGCTCTTCCTCATGCTCCTGCTGGTGCTTGACCCATTTTGGATGGAATAAGCAAGAGAGGGGAGGAGGAGTGAGAGAAAGAGGAAGGGGAATGATTCAGCATGAACAAGCAAACAGACATGTCTCAAATACATTCACTGTTGCTGAGACTCCACAGCTATTAGCATCCGCACAACAACTGCAACTACTATTGTTTGCATTGTTGTAATGGTTAAAATCTAATTTTTCTTGCAGTATAGCCTGCCATTTATTTATTATATCATAATTTGAGTAACTGTATGATCGGAGAGTAGATGTGCTAGACTTTGTTCCTTGATGTCACCATACTTGGTCAAAGGTGTATCCTTCATCAAAGCAGGCTGATACTGGCAAATCAATTAGAGGGAATACGAGCATTTAACTCTCCACATCCAGGTGAACATGGCCAACTGTGACAGCAGGTCATGTGATCCTCCTCACATTATCCTGTCCGTCCTTCCTCATGTCCAAGATCAACACAAACACTCCCCCTGACACATTGTAAGCTACTGTCACCATGCCATCATCAAAAACCTCTGAATTTTAATTAAACATTTTTCTGTGCTATTGATCCATGACAGTGGGTTTAGGACTCACCCGCCAGTCCCCCGCCTCCATCGCCGTGGCCCTTCCGTTTTTGGAGGATGAAATATGGATTTGCTCTTTCGGTGATCCATAATGCGCCAGCCAGTAAAACATCTTCGGGACTGACCCACATGATTCTTCTGTTTTTAAGGGAACATTGAACACAGGGGATTGCTGACGGCGCCCACTTAACTGGCTCCGGCCGGGATGCGTCTCCAGCAGGGATTATTGAATTATTAAAACACAGATAAAAGCCTGATATTCTCCTCCTCGACCTTTCAAATATCGTTCACTATTGGATATCCGAGAGAAACTAAGACGAGCATGTAAGTGCTGCTATAATTAAACCCGCCAGTGCACGGATCGGATCGGCCTGCAATATGGAAGTCCAACACCAAATTTCGCGCACACAAAAACCTTCTCTGCCAGCACAAAGCCTCTTGTGTGCAGCACAGGCTCTTAAATAAAACACAATAAATTAATTTCTTTCAAGGTGTCGTGGGCTGCCTGGCTCGGTTTGCTGCAGCGCAGTGCTGGATCAGTCTTTGTTGTCCATGCTCCGTGGCAGGTGTGACCCCGTCAGTGGCGCTTTACTGTGCGTTGCTGTTTTTTGCAGAGAAAACCTCGTTATAGACGATCAAAACAAACAGTTGACCGCCTGTTTGCTCCCCCGGCTGCGATGACCGTCCGCGGACTGAAGCAGAAAGGCGACAGTTCAACACTAAACCCGTATCACGGCAGTCTTCTTCTTCTCCGCCCCCTTCTCCGCTGTAGCGCTGCCGCACGCAAAATAAAGCGAGCGCGTCACCGACTGGCCACCGTCAGCGTGCAGGAGGCGGAGGCACGTGAGGTGTTTAAGGAATGATTAAAGTGTGATTATGTTTAAAATTAAAACAAAACGCTTTTCCACTTTTTAAATTATAACATTAAACTTGACTTCTGTTTCGGGTATGGCCTTATTTCTTTAGTTCACGAGCGGATTGTTTAGTAGACATAATAAAAGGTATACCCACTCTTTCCATAGATAACGTCACTCAACTTGTGGAGGTGTGGGCTACTGTAAATTCATTAACATAGCAATTGGAAACTCGTGAGACACGAGCAAACGTTTCCTGTTTGTTTTCTTTAAGTCTTTTGAATAACACCAAGGCCACATTAACCTGGCTAACCTGCTACTACTGGAGGCCCTTAAGGGATTTTACGATTTTAGTTAGAGATTGCACTTTAGTGGTGCCATTACCAAACTAATGTAATTCATCAAATTACCACAAAGTTATACAAATACCTTCTGGACTGGAGCTTTTGGGGACCCCGGGACACAACAGCCTTGTATACCACCCATCAATTCTGGGAACTAACAGTTTTATTGGCATATCTCATTATTTTTGCTATACTAGGAAAGTGCTAATATGAGTAATTAGTAATAAATATATATATATGACAACTAAATAACACACAAAAACATTAGGATGACACAGCTGTGAAGAGAGTTTTGTTGGGTTTCCTGGACTTTGTGGCCTTAGAGGAAGAGGAGGAGCAGCAATAGGTTGACTCTGCTCAACCGAAACATGGCTTCAGATCAGGCGCAGAATTTTGATTTCAAAGTTGGGAGGACACAGTTATTAGTACAGGTGCAATTTCCTTAAAGGGTTTTAGTTTACCGAGGTAAACTATGTGTGTAAAGGATGTGTGTTCATTTTGATGATGATCAGAATCAGAATCAGCTTTATTGGTAGTAGCAGTAGGTGTCAGCAGTGCCATGGCGGGAGGAAGGACCAGGATCCAGATATAACCAAGATCCATGGAAACCTGCGAGGCGAGAAATCACAAAGACACCGGGGAAGAAGCAAAGTTAGTAATGAGCATTAATGGGACATGAATTCATACAGAAGGAGAGAGAGGGAGCTCAGTGCAAGTCCCCCCGCAGTCTAGGCCTATAGCAGTTTATAGGGGCTGGTCCAAGACAAACCTGAGCCAGCCCTAACTAAGCATTATCCACATAATAAGGAAAAAAACTCAATAATTTAAGCCAGGAAAACTAACAGAGGCCGATCTCCTCATGTCCTCTTCACCTTTACCTAGCTTTATTATGGCTCTCCCAAACGCCGCGGACGTTGCTCCTACGATGACGAGGAGGTCGGAAGTTACTAGCACCTCAAGCCTGGCTCACATCAGGGACGAGCTGCACATCTGGAAGAAAAAACTAAAGATTTATTTTTACTGCTGTGGGTGCATACTGTAGCCTAAACAGGAGATGCCCAGAATTGCTAAAGTTACATCAAATTAAAATCACCATTTCATCCAAATTTTAGTCCGTTTGTGACGATAGGCAATTCTCCTTTGGACACGGATACTCGCCTCATCTCTGTGTTAAATTTGGCCAGGGCAGTTTTTTGCTTATCTCTAGCACACACGTTTGTCCGCGTCGTCAAGCGTCGGCTTTTCTTGCAAGTCCCACAGCCATCTCATTTATGCTCCATTACGTCCTCCATTACATCCTCAAGGCTCAAGTGAAGGAAAAGGACACAGTGAGGATTTTAGAATTGGCCTTCATCTCTTGGACCTTGAGGAAGATTGAGTGTCACTTGGTCTAGACTCTAGAGTAGCACAATGCTTTACCACACACTTTGGACTTGAACTGTACTTGCTCTCTGATGCAATGTACAGGCTTGTGAATGGGCCCAGTGAGCTTATAATCATAGCAATGATGTTGTGAGAGCTCTGTTCAATATGTTGGTGATTTTGTTAATTATGTGGACTTTCAGTCCTTGCTCAATTTCCACATTACCAACCAGGCAAAAGTGGCAACTGCCTCAGGGCCTGAGGAATCGGTTCCACCAAATCTTTATAACTTCAAACCAAACTTACCTTGTTCTAACACACGTTAAAGGTGCTATAAAAATAAAATTATTACAAGTGTGCAACAAATAAAGCAACTAACTTAACATGCAACACAACTGACAGTAAAAGTAAAAACCATACAACAATAATACACTTTCATGTAATTTAAAGTAAGTTTACATTGGCACTGAAAAGTGAGAGTGTGGTTTGACTGAATGTTGAAGAGGCTTGCCATGGGGAAGTTGGAAGGGGGCTGGTAGATTGAGGGGGTGGCATTTCCTCCTCGTCCTAGTCAGTGCAGTTTCTCATGTTTTTTCTTTTTTTTTTTAATATAACTTGAGTTTTCAGACTGAAAACACCGTGGTCCATCTTTAGGCAGATTAGTTACCTTACAACAACTGTTAGAAACATACAAACAAAACCTGCAGTGTCTAAAGGAATATTTAATGATCAGTATGATACATACCATTACAAATGTACACAGTAAGACTGTTATATCCTTTTAATGAGAACTGAGTCTGGGGTTTCTTCTTGTATATGGCAAAGCAGTTTCATAACTTCCTTCTCTAATTTATGAAATTGTAAGACATATCTTTCATTTATGAAAATGTTGATACCATTCCCTCCCAGACCTCCTGTTCTGTTAGTTACCAGCAACATCTCATCAGAGACAATCTGTTCCACTTCTTAGTTCCTGAATCACATCCTCATTGTTTACATGCAATTTTCACCTCTTCCTTTAAAATAAAGGACACACACACACACACGCACACTTGCTTTCATTATTTGCCAGCATCAAACTTAACCTAAAGCAGGTGAAAGAACTGACCGCATGCAGTTGCTTAAGAACACATTTTATTTGGTAAAACCAATTCGTTTTAAAGTTATTTCCATTTCATTCCAACTAATTTCCGTACTGTCAACAGAAAGTAAAACTGTTCAGTGTCCACTTTTTCAAAAAGGGATTTCTGCACCGTTTAGTTTCATCCTCTGTTAAGTGGAAATGACCACTGTGGCGTCATGGGAAAACATTTCGATTTTATCAAATATTTCCCAACTAAAAAGGGATTCTTTGTAAGAATTTCCATTTTCTTTTCACAATGCCGAGTATCACTGTGGGCTGTATGTTCCCATGTGTCACTACACACATACTGTACATCATCATGGGTACTGAAGTGCCCTCCTTTGGCCAAATACAGAACTTCTGATTTTAGATAAAAGTGTCCGTCCAACAGAGGGCGACATACTCCTCACCATCTTCACTTTCCTTCCTCATGGGACAAAAGTATGTGAACACTCCAACATCACACCCATGTGTTTGCTGGACATGTCTTTCCAAAACCAAGGGCCTCCGCTCTTCTGGAACCACTCTACACAACACTTTGGATCCTTTCTGGCAGCAGGGATTTGCACCGAGCTATTTTGAGCAGCTCCGTTCGTTTATTTGATTTCACTGTCGCTCATGGTTTGGGCTTTGCACACTCCCTTGCAGGCAACCTCAAACGCAGCTCCCTTGTAGGTTGCAACACACTGGTCACTGGTGCGTAGGTCTGGCAAAACCTGCTCCCAGACCTTGTTTTTGGGGTTCAGCTCTTTGTCTGGTTCACCTGCAGTCAAGAAATCAGTTTGACACATTAGAAGAAGCTACCTTGTTCCCTTCTCATTCACCACAAATGTCGGATTTATGATTCCAGGACAGAGTATACGCCTCCTTGCATAATCGAATCAGAACAGCAAAACCATGGCCAGTAAAATGCTTCCTTGAATCACAATATTCCTCGTGTCGGTTTGGTTGGAAATGGTTGTTAGATTTAATTTTATGCTACTGATTAAAATGTAATAGTACCTGGGAAGCTCGGGAAAATAACTCTGTCCCCTGGTGCTGCTCCGCTTGGAGGTTCAAGGATTTCAACCTTGTCGGGTGAGCTGGCACACATCACCACAGCCTGGGACACCACTCCTCTCGTCTTGGCTGGCTTCAGGTTACACAACAGGACCGCCATGCGGTTCTGCATCTGCATGAGGGACAGACATTTGCCCTTGATAATTAAAAACCTAACAAACATTGTATAGCCTATTTACAGATGAAAACAAAACACCTCCAAATCATATTCACACCGTTACGCTAGTTCTAAATAACTGTGTCCAGTAGTTTATGGTTTGTCTTCTAAAAGCAGAAGAAGAAAAATCCTTTCATGAAATGATGTATGTCACATCTTAGAAAATAATGATATCATTTATTGAGGTGCATCCTTTTAATATTTACCATATGAATTTAGAATCAGTTATGTTGTTAAGATAGATCATTTTAAAAAGGCTTTGGAGGTACGGAAAGTACATACATGCTATGCAACAGTATGCGTTTGTTTTGTGAGTCAAAGACCATTTCCATCAAACCCATAAAGCATTTCCTCAGATATTTTAATCTGGTTTGCGTGACAGAAACAGAGAATATTCTGTAAATAAGATTTAGATTTTAGATCTTAATGTTATAAAAAAAAAGGGGGCTCAAACTATGTAAAACTGACCAAAATGACACTAAAGTATGTGACCTAATAAACCAATCAACAGGCAGCTGCAGCAACAGTGTCCTTAAAGCGGCAGTCAGGAAGCAATTAATTAGGCTGTGCTATATGTCACGGCAGCACCATCAACAGTTTTACGAAGCTAATCTAACATTTTTTGTTTGTGTGTGGAAAGGTTGTCTCTTCTGATTTAAATGACACACTATAAAGTATGTGTCCACATACTTTTGGTTTGGGGCTGTTTTTTAAGGTTTGGGGGAAGCCAATTAAGGGAAATATTACTGCTACACCACACAACGATATTTTAGACAGTAGTGTGCTTCCAACTTTGAGGCAGAAGTTTAGGGAAGGCCCTTTCCTGTTTAAACATAACTTCCCTGTAGAGCCTTTCTGCACAGAGCACAGCGGACCCCTTTGGGAGGAATTGGAACGCCGACTGCGAGCCAGACCATAACGTCCTTAATCACTGCCTGACCTCATTAATGCTGATGTGTGTGTGTGTGTGGATCTCTACATACATTCTGAGAATTCTTGTTAGTTAACAAATTCAACAATGTACAAAGTTCTGTGACCTGAATCAAGAAAATAATCAGTAGATTTATTGTTAAGTCAAAAATAATCGTCAGCTGAAACCCTAATAATTACATCTAAAAAGCACATGATATTCAAAAGAATCTGTACCTGGTCCAGAGGTATGTGCTTAGCTAGCTCGCTGACCACCGTCCTGGGACACATCTCTCCAACATCGACCTGCTCCACATACAGACCATCAGTCTCTGGAAGCTGCACAGTTGAGATTATACGTCCAACGCGCAGGTCCAGACGCGACACGTCCACCTTGGCGTTGTCTTGGCTTGGAGCTGCCCGCTTCTTCTCTGCTTTCTCCCCTCCTTGCATCAAAGAAAGACACGTACTGGTATAATAATCATGCACAGAGAATCACAATGGATTTGAAATGTTTCCCCGTTTCATTACAATGTTTCTTCACAGTAGAAATCTGATATAACACTGCGCTTATGTGTGAAAATCAGACGGTAGATATTCATAGTGTCAAGGAAAGTTTGGATAACGAGATGCATCTGTGAGAGTTGTACACTAAACTCAATGTGCATAATATTATGAAAAAAATTGGTTTAAAAGCACTTAATAGTTCTGCAAATTGGTCATTTACGTGAAATTAAACATAAAAATCATAGCAGAATGATACTCAACAGCTGCAGCATCCAATAATATTTTAGTTAATTATGCTTCCAACTTCGTGTCAACAGTTCGGGAACAGAGCTTCCCTGTTTCAACATGAGCATGCCCCTGTGCACAAAAGCCAGTTCCACAAAGAAATGTTTTTCGTAGTTAGTTGTGGAAGAACGTGACTGAACTGCACAGAGCCTCGACCAGGCTAACACATTTGGGATGAACTGGAATGCAGAGAGTGAGCCAGACCTTATTACCCAAAATGAATGCCTGACCTCACTAATTCTCTCGATGCTGAATGAGAGAAAATCCTGTGGAAAGCATTTAAGGAGAACGGAGGCAGCATGTTAATGTCCATGGTTTTGGAGTGAGACCAAGTTTTCTGAAGTACAAATAATGGAAAGTAAGGAGTGACCGATGTGTCTGCCTCTTCCTTCTTTCCTCCACTACAGACAATCAGCTGCTGCTGTGAGTACATTGTTGTAATTGCTCAACTAATGGGGCTCAGTATTTCTGCTGTAATTTTATTGCCTTGTAGAGGGGCTGCATGTGACAATTTGTTTTTACATAGAGCTGCAACTGAGTAAAAGATGCAGATCACAATTGCTGAGAGCCCAAGGTGACATTCAGACTGTTTGAAAAAGCCCAAAATCCACAGGTATTCTGTTTATTATCAAATAAGGCAAAGGAAAAAAAGCAAATACTCACATTTGAGAAGCTGCAACCAGCATAGTTTAGAATTTTTTCCTTAAAACTTTAAAATTGCTGCAGATTTTTTGTTGATTAAGTAATTAATTAATCAAATAATATTTACATAACGCTGTGTTTGATCTAATTGCGACAAATTGACATAGGTAAACTATGGACCAGGTAGTGGGCCAATAAAAGCAATAAGCAATAACATGCATATTTTGAGACGTTTGGATTGTGTTTTAAATAAAAATCTGACAAACCAAACTATAATAATCTTGTAGTGTGACTGAATGGGTGTAAATGTCTGTCTCCAAACCTGTGGAACCCTTTCAGAAGAGCAACTGGAGGGAGAGTTGCTGTGTCAATATGAATGTCGATGCAATATATAGGTGATATGTTGCCAAAAGTATGACTCTAACATTACACTTGTATGGGATTGTTGAACCTCCGCTTCCCTGAACTCACCTTTAGGCTTGTTGTACGTGGACACTCGGCCACGGAAGCCCATCTCATGCAGCTCCCGGCGGACGGTCCTGGGGCTCACGCTGGCCCCGGAGGCGGTCTGAAACTCTGCGGTGAGAGCTTCCACCGAGGGCGAACAGTTTTCCAACGCTACTTTCTCCAGGACTTGACGGTCCTCCTCCTTGAGCTTGTGCGGTCGGCCGCTCCGGGGCAGAGCCGTCGTTATTCCTCCACGTTTCCACTTCAAGATGACAGCGCTCACGGTGGACCGCGGAAGGTTTAACAGAACGGAAATCTCCCGGACAGACTTTTTGCACATGTGACATCCAACCACGGTCCCCCGCTGGAAGTCACTGAGCTCCTCGCTGCGACCCATTCTACCGCAAATGTCTGCAGTCTGCAGAATGCATTGATTTCACCTCCTCCTCCTGTTTGTCCTCTTTCTTCTTCTATGTTTTTGGCAGTTTGAATACTGCCCTCCACAGGATAAAAATACACATAAAATAAAAGTAAGAACAGGGCTAAAAATGTAAGTTATACAAGAATAAAGTCAGAATTAAAGGCAAGAGAGGTACGATTAGCCGCAAAAAATCAATAATTTTATAATATGATAATGTAATGATAGGCTAATGTCAATGCATATTTTAGGAACAACACTTGAACACATTGTTTTAATAATGATAATAAAAATGCTTTACAGTATAAAGATGGATACATTACAGAGGGTTGGAGACAAAAACAATGATTTCAAGAGGTAAAAACTAGATGATAATTACTGTAAAACAATGTACAATCAGTTAGGTGAAATCCTGATGAATGAAACATTTATTTTGAGGAGGGATTTAAAAGAAGACAGATTTTAGTTTGTCCTTCTAATGTAAAGTTTACAAATGTGGCAGGCTGTGCATTTTATACCTGGGCCTTCACTGCTGTCCTGCAGCTGAAACACAGCTATGGTCATTATTTGTTTCGTGACCAATCACGTACTTGTAGGCCAGCTAGCAGACTCTGGCATGTCAAAGAATACGCCCAACATGTCAAACTAAAGATCTGATTGGTTGAAGAATATGACAATCAACAATATCGTCCCTGTTCATTTAAACTGCTCAGGGATGCACTTGAGAATTCTGCAGGCCTGGGCCTCTCTTCTTACCTAGAGACACAGAGGTGAAATCTGATTGGATAAAAGCTCTACTTAAAACAAGCTGAAGTGGAAGCAGAGCAACTGAGGAAGACAGTAGCTGTGCATTGAGAAAATAAGATAATGGGAAAAATAACTTTATAAATTATAATACATGTAGTGTATTTAAGAACAATTATTAAATTATAAAATAGCTCTAACTTTGTGATTCTGTTTAGGCCAGCAGAGAAGGCCTTGCAGGCCTTGCAGGCCCTGACGGCCCACCACTGATCAAAACACCCGTGGTCCCTTCCTTCAGGCTCGACCAGTGTTTGTCAAGGCAGATCATTCCTCAACTGGCCTGTTGTCCGTGGCAACCCCTTATATAACACACAAAGGCGTCCATACATACACGCACACACAGCTTCAGATGATTTATCTCTACCCCCTTTAAAACAAAGAATTAAAAGGCGAAATACCCCCCTTTCGATGGACCATGATAGGACCATGATCCCATTTAAATTGAGCAATGAATTACACATATGATGCTTGTCAATTTAAAAGATCGTTTTTACACACATCGCTTCTGTATAGGCATGAAAAGATGCAATCAGAGACTTTGACGAATCGTCCGTGGGAGAATAGCTTGATTTGTAATCACAGTGTGCACCCTAAAGGATCATGGAGAGTTCAAGGACACAATCACATGCTGAAATATACACACAAGTGTGTTCAAACCCTCCACCGCACACATGCACATAGAAACAATCACACAGCCATTATTGACCGATTGACTAGACAAGCTTTGTTATCAGTTCACCTGTCTTATACAATGGGTTCACATTTCTAGACCATGGTTCCCACTTTCTCAGTATCTCCTACCCTACTTTCTGTTTAAATAGAAGACGAACTGCTCTGCAAACCGATCATTTAAATCACAAATACATTTAGAGGACAATTATAGAATATTTATTAAATCTCTTATCTGTACAATGCAGCTCATGAGCACACAGTAGGCTCCTAACCATGACTACCATATAGAATGTTTGTTCATTAATAGGCATGTGTACCATATCTCCAGCTTGGTTAAGCACCTCTTCTATAATCCTCTTTAAATGTTGTCTTTCTCCATGGTGCCTCTCCATTTAGCCGATTCTGTCAGCGAGCCTAACACTGTTGCTTGCGCTCTGTGTTTTTAAATGATTCAGTTATTGCTGCGAAGTTGTGAGTGTAGCGGCGGATGGTGGGTGGCTTAGTTTGCTTCACCGCTCTGTGATAATCTTGGATATTTCTTCCTTGTGTGTGTTCGCTTTGATGTCTACAGTCATGTATTAATCTAACTATGCGCACACTGAGGTGCCTGATTTTCCTTCTTTCCTCCAGTGATAATGCTGTGGCTCCTTGTGTTGGTGTGTGTGGTTATAAAGATAATGAATGCATGTATAGTAGTGTGTCGGTGTGTGGGTGTCAATTTAACCCCATTCATTAAGAGCTGTCTGGTTTCTGATTAATGGGGAAAAAAACATGCACCTTCTTTTCCTGTCAATGAATAAGTACTGTGATAACGTATCAAGATCATATAGGTGACATGTTGAAATCCGGCTTCATTGTTTCCAATTGTTCTCTACATTCAAGATCAGTATTAATGACATCAGTGCTTGTTGGATGGGCCTGTTTTTTTCCAGCACAAGCTGCAGTTTAGTACAAGAAGGTTTTATTGACCCCACACACAAAGCCCTTTGTGAATAAATTTAAATGGCACTATAACGCATCATGAAATGCAGGTGCCTAAATTACAACAAATGTATTCTGTTGTCCCAGTCAGCTGTCTTGTCATTGTTCTACTTGATTATTGTCCATCTTTTAATTTTCTAGTACCTGCTTAATATTTTAGTCAAGATAAATTACTAAACTAAACTTTATTCAAAACTTAATCATTGTTGTATAGACTTTTTTCTTAAAATCTTAGTAATTATATCCCCTCCCCTCTTCCATTCTTTTTTTTCTTGTAGGATACTGTTTTTTGTCCACCTATTTTTATTTGTTGTCCATTAAGCCATTTATTATATCCTCCAGGAGATAATGAGATCAGTCGTGTGTACGCCCATCTCTGTGTCTGTCCACGGCTAATTTGCATTTGATACTGCAAGAGACACAGTTATTCCGAGTCTTTTCATTGGGCATCAACCTAATATTATACGTGTATTGTCTAAAAAGTAGACTTGAAGCCTAACGTAACGCTTCAAAGTTGCAGTTACGCCCACGAGACAAAGCTGAGACGTGCGCCTGCACAGATCTGGTGCACTCATCTTCATAGATAAAAATGAGAGCATACTGTATCTGTTGCGAGTGAAAAACACCACTGATGGTCGTTGCAGACACATTTGTCTGAGATCGAATGCACCTTTAGCGTTATCTCGTACTTTCAAGGCCTTTTTTCGGATTGGGGGTGAACACAGAAAGGAGAGAAATGGCACGTATGTTGGTCGACGTTACCCCCCATCACAGCCAGTTGTCAGGAACTGGCCAAGTGTTCCTGGAAGAAAAGTTGCCATGGGAGGTGCAAGTGCTTTCAGTTCGGACTTCCATGTACAGCACTCTGCAGCTGCATATGTGAGCAGTAGCAGTTGGAAGATGAATGTGCCCGATGACCGTACCTCTGTGCGGAGTTACTGCAGACATTCAGATCTAAATGATACCCCCTGAATAGTGACATTGACATTAATGCACCTGAATTTGGTGGTACATATTAGTTTGAGGCTAAGTCCTCAGCAATTGTAAGTAAAATTGCATTTAAATAACTGAAAAATGATAAAAACAAAAAACAATGTTCATGTTACAATTGGTTATAATCACTTTAAGGCAACTGCAAAATTGTTGATTTTCATATCAGTTCAGTATCTAGTGCTGTAAGATAATTAGTTTCTGTCCAGACTGACTAGTCTAGCAATGTTTCATATGTTATGTATAGTTAAATCTCCATAAAGAATCTCAACTACTTTCCAACGGTGCTGATATATCCTAGCAACTAGTCTTATAATGTTGTTCATGTGAATTTAGCTGCTTTGATTTCATGTTTAGAATAATATTGTAGATCTTATATGAAAATGTAGCATATTTTACAATTTAAAATGTAAAGTACAGTTGTTTCATTTATTGAAAGAGTTACAACTTTTTTACTGTCCATGCTGAATAGACTAGTCTGGGAATGTACTATAAGTTATACATTTATCTTTAATATCAAATGTATTATTGTCAGATGAATTAAGTGTCCAGTGCCATACAGTTTGTTTTGTCCAGTTTGATATTATATTCTTGTAATGTCCAATTTGAACATAGTTGAAGGAAATGATTTTCATAAGAGTTGAATTATTAATTGACACTTATATTCGTTACTTTTTCCACTAAATGTCCAATTTCATCAGCACATTCATTATTCTAGTGTTATAGTTGTCGGTAATTATTAAAGCATCTTTTATTACATACAGACACCAAGATCATTCAAATCGGCGAAATACAAAGTTTTATTTGAATAAAACAAATTTATATATATATATATATCTCATATATCTCGTACAGTATTTCAAAGCACTCATCAAGTTGGTTCAGAAACACATTTGACAATTGCAATGGAGAACTCAACAATGAATTTTTACCTAAGTTCCCTGGAGGAACAAGTAAGATGTGAACTGTTGGACAGCAAGGCGAGGCTCACCCAAACAAAAACTAAGGACAGAGTCCTCCTAGAAATTGATGAAGACTGTCTTCAACATTTTCTAGATGTTCTCCACGAAAAGAACGAAACCAGGGAGTCCACCAAGGAGGTATCTAAGAACCTCTGTCAGGCTACTGTTGATAATCAGTTAGATGTCATCAGTCAGCTCAAGGAGGCTCTTCATAAGGCCGAACAGGAGCTGAAAAATGGGCAAGAGGAGAAGGCCTCCCTCAAAGCACGCCAGCAAAAAACCTGTGAATATCTTCAATCACAGGGGCGTCTCATCACTTCCTTTCGAGCACAAGAGCAGAAAGCAGCAAAACAGACGCTGAAAAAAGCCCAGGCTTTCCATAAAGCCCAGATGGATGAACAGAGAGTGGAGACGAACAGGATCGCAGCAGCTCTGAAAGAAACACAGGACCTGC
>NW_022280058.1:4740645-4788721 GCF_004355925.1 Anarrhichthys ocellatus | reverse complement strand
CAACAGTAAGCTCAAGGCAGCCTTTATCAAGGCTGAGAATGAGCTGAGGAATAGACATCTATTGTGGCAACAGGAGAAGTCTTCCTTCCTAGACCAGAATAAAAAAGCCTGTGAACAGGTGAAGATCACAGCTGATTTTGGAAGAATGGAGAGGGAGGCTAAGCAGACGCTGCAGGCAGCCCAGTTCCAGGCAGCCCATGAAGGCCAGCTGGACGAACAGAGAGCAGAGACCAGCAAGATCTTGGCAGTTCTGAAAAATACTGAACATCAGTTAGAAGCTGAGCATCTCAATTTTCTGGAACTGGCATCCCGCAATGCACACCTGGAAAAAACCTGCAGGGACCTCGATCATGCCGAGCTGAAGAACATAGCTTCTCTTCAAACATTGGAGGAGGAAGCTACGCAGATGTTCAAAAGAAACCGGGCGTCCCAAGACCAGTTGGAGGAGCAAAGAATGGAGATAAACAGGATCAAAGCAGCCCGGAAAAAAACAGAAGATCTGTTAGAAACTGAGCGTCTTCTTTGGCAGCAGGAGAAGTCTTCCCTCCTTCAGGCCACCGAAGATCTTCAGGCCATCGAAAAAGATCTTCAGAGCCAGATCACCAACAAGCAGAAGAAGAAGAAAAAATGGTTCAAACTCTTCTAATGCCTGGCTCCCTACTGTCAAAACATCAGACAGTAAAACACTGACGGGGTACATTTTACTGCACAGGTACTTCTACTTTTGGTACTCTTAAGCACATCTTGTTGATTATAACATACTAGACTTTTACTCGTCGTGGATTGTTTCATCAGTATGGTACTAGTACTTTTACTGTAGTGAAGGATCTGAATAATTTTTCCTCCACCCCCCTACCCCCCACCCCCAACCCCCTCACCCCCCACCCCCCCCACCCCCCCACCCCCCCCCCCCACCCCCCCACCCCCGCACCCCAACCCCCTCCCCCCCCCCCCCCCCCCCCCCCCCCCCCAACCCCAATACAAAAAAAAAATTAAAATTAAAATAAAAAAAATAAATAAAAAAAAAAAAAATGTAATTGAATGTGTGTTTTAATTATGTCATGCTTGTAAATCGTTGAAAATTCTAAGTTGTACTACGGTCATGTTTAATATTTTAATGTGTAAAAATACATTTTGATGTGTAAATTCAGGGACAATAACTGATGAGTTCTCATTTGCACCCAACAGCCTGAAAATATACAGTAAGTTGGCTCAACTGATTTGACATGTTGGCCCAAATATAGTGTCTATAGTCTGTTGGTCATCTAAAGAGAATAATTCAATTAAAAACACCTGAACATTACTTTCTGCAACATTTTGCTGGTTTAGTACAAGTCTAAAGTGGCTTGAGAACTTAAGGCAAGAAGGTTCATCTAATGTTACAGCACCTTTCAAAAACAGCTGCAATTCAAGGTTTTATGGCAAGGAAATGCATTAGAAAGGTTAATATATCCAGCATCCAGCAGCAGAAGTGAGCAGAGGGCTGTAAAGACCCGCTGATGACATCATGAACTGAGACCTGAACCCCCGCCCACGCTGCTGCACAGAGCGCCAACACTTGTATAGTATTAATTATCGTTAATATTATTTATTTATTCAGATGCATCGATACCGAAACATATTTCTGATATCAGTCCAAAACTGACTCAAATAGCCGAATCAGCTATCGGTGACGACATGCAGATCCGGTATTAGATACCAATATTTAAATAAATAACAATTCAGTACATTTCTATCGATGTATTCATTTGTCTCATTTTGTTTTTCAAAGTTAGGAAAGCAATGTTTAAGTCAAGCCTGATTTTGCCTTAGACATAAAATAATGATCATAGGAACTTCCACACAGTGAGGCATACAGTTAATTAATAACACTGGTATCAGATCGGTACTCGGTATCGGCCGATACACAAAACCCAGGTTTCATTATCGGTATAAGGATGGAAAAAGTCAGATCCTTGTATCTATTTATTTATTTGTATATTTCATGTATTTATTTATTACTGTGTTTATTTATATGTGTTTACATACGTACATTTAAAAACTTAGGTATCATATACTGTGTGTATATATATATATATATATACATAAAATTGTGAATCAATTAGTATAGTGGTTGATCTGCTGTTCAGAGGCAGCTTATAGAATAACAGCGGCAGTGAATTAAAATCACTGGCGGTCAGAAGTGAGATTTGAACCCACGCCTCCATACAAACAAACACATACTAACTTTACACAGGTTCAGGTGGTTATATGTGCATGACTACTAATCCTCAGATGAGGTGAGTGAAGGTAGGTGACTTTGGACCTACCTGACTTTACAAAGCTGGTCATCTCGTGGTCTTCAAACTGTGCTCCCTTTTAAAATCAGGTCCCACCATCATTTTGTGTTCGGATCGCCAGATCCACGATATAGGTAATGCCAATTTACGTCAACGTTCTGAAAGAGTTTTTACAAACAGTTTATCTTGCTTTGGTTTTGTGCAAATGTTACACACTGAATGATGATGATGATGTCCATTCAGTTTTCCAGATGAATTTATTGTGCTGTGAATACAAGACAGTTTCAGATGACTATCTGCTTCTGTGATCTCGACTATCCTTTTTGGTCCAGCTCCCTTATCTTAAACAAGAATTACATGAATTGTGAACACACAACCTGAAATATACAGTCTAACAAACTACTGCTTATATCTGTCACAGGACACACCATTTATCTGTATATAACCTTACATGGGAACAATACAATTATCAGGCCAGGTTACTGACGTTACAATGGCGCTAAACCACTAGCGCGTGAATAGCCTTGTTTAGCTAATGATGCTAGCCTTAGTTAGCCGCCCTACATTTCAGTATTAAACACTTCATAAACATCAAAACATGGCACCGCAAAAGTGAGCAAACATAATATAAATATGGCGCTTATGTACTTATGTACTTCTCTCACCTGTGAATACAACAAGACAGTCTCAGATGAATATCTGCTTCTGTGATCTCGATTGTCCTTTCTGGTCTAGCTCGCTCATTTCAGACAACAATTACAGCGCCAGTCATACCAAAACCTGCTACTGCCACCTATTGGCGAAAATGAGTATCGCCCTGCAGCTACTTTAGGTGAAAGTAGGTGAGTTTAAAGACAGCCTCCCCAGTTGTATTTTGCCGGTCTGCGGCGGCCGGTTCGCAGCGGGGCCGGGATCCCCCCTCCGCTGGCCGCCGCCCCCGCCAGCCCGCAGACCGCAGTTGTGGAGCTCCGTTTCCCTGCGAACGTGTTCGTTGATCTGTAGATCCACTCGGGTTTCTCCAAAAGTTTTCAAAAGCACCGTAGTGTCCTTCCGTGCTGTGGCGTCCTGAGGTTAGCGTAGTGTAGCTCCAAACACCAAGATGCTCAGTTAAAATGAAACACATTCCCAGCCATAAAATGTGCGACGCTGTCAGCCAGAAACACCGTTGATAAAAATAAATAAACTACACCAAGCAAAACCCTAAACATTTTATAATTTCTTCCATATCTTGCAATTTTAACTCTTACTACTCCAACTAACTTCTGCCAGCTTCCTTAAATTTCACATTAGTCACGCGCTGGCCCACTGACCAATCACGGCGCACGTTAATGCTGACGTACTTAGCAGGTACCTGGGTAGCACTGGCACGTCAAAGAATACGCCCTAAATGTCAAACTAAAGAACTGATTTGTTGAAGACTGACAATCAACAATATCGTCCCCATTCACTTAAACTGCACATGGATTCACTTGAGAGTCTGCAGGCCTCGGGCCTCTCTTCTTACCGAGAGACACAGAGGTGAAATCTGATTGGATAAAAGCTCTACTTAAAACAAGCTGCAGTGGAAGCAGAGCAGCAGAGGAAGACAGTAGCTGTGCAATGAGAAAAGAAGATAATGGAAAAATATTTTTATAAATTATAATACATGTAGTGTATTTAAGAAAAATTATTAAATTATAAAATAGCTATGACTTTGTGATTCTGTTTAGGCCAGCAGAGAAGGCCTTGCAGGCCCTGACGGCCCACCACTGGTTAAACTTTAGGAACATATGGGTTTTAAGATAAAGAATGGATGGCGCTACCTCGTGGTAGCTCATTGAGGAAAAACTGACAGGTTCATTTATTTCATCATAAACCTGTATTTATTGGAGTTTGTCCTCCTCACGGTCAGGAAACACCTCATATTCTTTCCATTCAAAAAAGTGCTCCTAGGAACCTTAAAAAGAACCAAGTTCTGACATCAAATCTTCTGAAATATAGAACATCAGAGTAGTATTTGGTGGCTCAGCTTGTATGCAGCATGTTGTCAGAGCTCAGCTCAGCAGGAACATTGTTTTCTTTTTCCAGACTACAATAGATGGCTGTAGTCTGCTTTCCTTGACTTTAGTGCAACCAGTTGCTCTCAAACATCACAAGTTCAGATAGTGTTTATGAACTGCTCTCCTTATTTAGCAAAATATTTTTTTATAGATTTACTGTAAAACAAACAAGTTTATCAAAGTTGAAAAAAAAAAAAAACAACCTGATTCAATTTATTATAACTCACAATCAGACATTCCTACATGTGCATCATGGTACAAGAAAAGGACAGACACCGCTAATCATACTTACAATTCTTTTATATTACAAAATAGCAATGCTGTTATTTCTGCTGGGTATAGTGTACAATATATTGATACTCCCCCACACCCCACATACGCACAATAGTACAGATAAAAGATCACAACAGTAAACAATAAGCAACAACTGAGTCATGTGCCATGTTCAATACTGTATCCCCCTTTCTCAAAAGCTGAACATTAAAAATAGTCTTCCTCAAGCCTCATTCACTGGAAGGTTAAACTGCAATATAGGAAAATTTACACAAACAAAAGAACACGTGACAAAAAAACAAAATGAAATATATGATAGCTTTGATTAACTGCCAATTATTAGGGAATTGCGGACACATAAAATAATGTGCTACTCAATGTTGCCGGTACAATACGTGGAGTACACCAAGGTCTTTAGTGTTCCTTCGGATTCTATATTTATTCCTACAAGAGAGTTGTTATTGAAACACTGTAAACACACAAAACTGAGAGAAGACCTTATATCTTAGTCATATAATCTTTAAGTTTCTCTGTAAAAAGATGGTTTAGACAAACTCGCTCTGTTAGGCAGTGCAGCCAGAAAAATGGATGAGCTTTGCTTTATCTTGCCGCCATGACGACGACCAAACAAACAGTCAGATGGAGACAGAGTGTTTGTTTTGTGTGTGTGTGTGTGTGTGTGAGAGTATGAGACAAGACGACAGAAGAAATTCAAAGTGTTGACAGAAAGACAAGGAAAGCAACAGATGTCGATGTTTCTGGGTTATTATCTTATGTATTGTGCCGTCTCATTAGGCTAGCTGAGACTTAAACGTCTGTATCTCTGATGTGCTGGCAAGAATGACAATCATCCTCCACCTTCATATCCACAACGCAATAGATGTATACCTACATGTAAACCGGGCTTTTTATCAAATAGACAGCACTGTCTAATAGATAGTGAATGGAAATGTACATTCATGAATGCGTACAACTGCAGGCAGTATTTCACAGTTAAACTAAATATTCTAACTTCTTACTTTAGTGTTATCTAGAAAGTAGTGTCTCTGGGTATCAAGCTGCTACAGCTAAGAACATACATTCTTATAAAATGCTTGGAGAAATAAAGAATTATAAAGTACCCCTCCTGAAACCAACGCTTTGATGGAACACAAACATTTGCCCATACATTCAATAATCCTTCAATGATCGACCCAGACCGAGGAGTGTGGACATGTGTGCATTATATAACAGATTCCTTGGTGGAGTGCCTGGCGGCACGACATAATGGAAACAATGACTGGAAGAGAAAACCAGTCAGTTAAATTCCAATGGCTCCATGGACTCAGTCAGTGGAGTCTGTGCTTCTTTAGTGTGTAAGTCGACAGGAATGTGAGTGAAAATGTATCAAATCAACTATTAGATCGTACTGATCTTCTTCAATATGACATTACTGAAAAAGTATTAAGGAGGTGATTGGCAGGACGACGACAGACAAACAAAAGTAGAAGAATGAAGTCTATCAAAAACTGTTAAAGGTGATGAACGTTAATTAACAGTATGCATCACTGCAGGAGGCTAACAGTACAAGCAAAAAGTACACCTTTATTTCTTTGTTTTGGTCCTCCGTCCACACTAAGCTGGCGTTTTCCTGCAGATTCTGGTAATAATTTTCAGTAGGTTTGTTACTACCAGGAACCCATTTTAAATGTAGACATAGCCGATCCCCTTGTTGTCATTAAGCTGGATCTATGTTTTTATAAATCTCACACTATAGTTAAATCAAAGGGAGTAGAAGGGGACAAAGAGGAGCCTTAACCACCTGAGAATCAGCAGACTAACCTTCATCCTCAGCACACGGTGGCTGTGATGCAGTTTTGTTGTTTGCTGACGGATGAAGACCAAGTAATGTAGCCGCTCTCCGGTTGCTCAGGTGTTTTTGTTTGGAGATTCTTGCGAGGGCTGTGTGCATGCAGGTTTCCAAAATTAGCCGACTTAGTGTGGACCGATTCCAAACAAAACGTCTCAATTATTCCACTGTAAACATTTTCACGCTGTAAGCTTTTCATGCCATATAAATACAGGTTCGGAGCATCAAATTCCTCAAATGAAAACCCTGACTGGGAATCCAAATGCATGGTATTTGTCAGGCGATGCATAGCGCCCTCCTTTTCCACCAAAACAGTCCCACTTTCAATTGACGTAAACCATCCAATTCTACGTCCTCACTGTAGTTCAGGGCCATTCTGTTTTACAGCCAAGGAAATCAGTGTGCATGAAAAGACAACAATGTTTAAAATACTACTGATAATCTTGGCACAAAGACTGGTTTAAATATCTATACCGACTGGTTTGACAAGTGTTCGAAGTTTGTCTACAGTGTGTGCACCATGCCAGAATTTGGTACTGACAACTACCATTGCCAGCTGTATTTAGCAGCAGAGTGAACACAGATATGAACACTTCCCTCCTGACAGACAGCAGGGGGTGATCACCAGCGCAGTTTGTTGTGATAACTTGTAAAACAGCAGCAGTATCAGTAGGGCAGTGGGTGACATCGCCTCAAACTGCTTGTGGCAAGCTATGATTGTCAAACGTGAGGACAGAAATATCTACCTTGTGTTTGGTTATTTTCTCTTAACAACAGGAATATTCAGTTGGTAAAAGATAAGTTATAAATGCAGTTCTCGCAAAATTAGTATCAGAAACCGTACATTTAGAAATTCAGAAATTACAGCATAACGTGTGCATACATATTCCATCTCTTTGAATGTCACATGACCACACATACGCTTCAGGTTTTCAAGGGATAATAACGTGTACCCAAGTCTGAAGTTGAAACATAGCTGGTGGTGAATTCACACCAACTATTGGACTGAGAATAAATTGCTGATATAGGCTCTATACATGCTATGTATTCATTACATCAGTAAAAATATGTTGGCAGTGATCTCGTACCAAGAAATCAAACAATCTGCACATATCTTGAATAACAATTAAAGCTGCAATCATACGTTAAGGATACCCTGCCGCTTCTGTGCTTATAGTGTGTCCAGCAACAGGTTTACAAACATTATTTTGTAATGGTAAACTCAGTATTAGGCCTTAAACAACCTATTATATTCCAGATACTAGGTTTACAAAATTAAGAGCATATCTAGTGCCTCCAAACGGCTCTCAAGATGGCAATTTGCTGAGCCGGTGGCTAACCGCGCTAACTCTGCAAAGAACACCAACAGTGCGGACAGAGCTAACAGCGTTAGTTAACAGGTAACAGCGTTGGTGAGGACGGTGTTATCAGCTGTAACCGCCGTGTGAGAGCAGTGCAGAGCAGCGGCCGTGAGCTTATAAGTGGGGCACGCTCACATGCATTAAAAAAACCTGTGTGACCGGCCTGGCAACGTCAGAAAAGAACAGAGAAGTTCGGATTACAACGCGCACAGAGAAAGAGCGACTCCACTCTTTGCTCAGGTAGACATCACTCCACTGTATCTTTACATATCAAATAAATGTTTGATGCTATATTAATTCTCTGAATATCGTATCAAGAACCTTTAAAGGATGTGAAAAGATTACGTGTTACAAAAACTGGGCCACCACATTGTGAGAGCGGTGATTGGCTGTCTTGTGAGCATAGCAGTCAAACCAATAAAATTGTGAGGTGTGACTGCTAGGAAACGAACAAGCAACACGTCCACAGATGCAGGGACAAATCTGTTTTTCAGTGAAGACAAAACTGGGGGGGTTTTGTGCTGCTATGGTGTCTTGCTCATTTGCCCTTCTTCTGTGAAGTCACTTTCTCCAGGGGGCCAGAGACGTGGCGAATCTCTGGGGGGCCCTCGGTCACTTCGTCATGCTTTTGTCCTCCTTTTCCTGGTGATTCATGCTTTTTATCTCAACTTCAATCGGCTCAGGATTTGGCCCGATCACATTCTTGCTCCGTGGACAAGTCTACTTCAGGTATGTCCACGTCCATGATGATAGAGGTGTCTGAATCACTGCTGGGTGGACGCTGGTGCCCACCTGAGGGGGGAGAGAGGGAGGTAATTCCTTACTTGAGAGGTTGCTGTGGGATGCAGTTATACCAGTGTCTCTGTACAGTCAAGTCCTTTAAAAGGAAGTAGAGTTCTTTGGGTTAATGCCATTGCCTTTAAACATTTTTTCCCCACACTTTAATGATAAATCAGGTATTTTTCCAGGAATCTGATTGCAGCACACACCCAAAGAATAATCTGCAATACCATTAAGGACAGTGCTCATTAGTCAGGCTAAAGACACAACACAATCGGTCCTCCATCACAGCCAACACACAGCAACAGAAATCCTGACAGTGTCATCCCCTGCTAACTGCCTACCAGTGACACTGTCACAGTCGGCTCAATAGTGGTGCGACATACGACAGATCATATCTGATTCACATACTAATTAGTCTTGATGAGATCATCTGCTTGTGGCGAGCTGATCTCCTGCTTAAAGTGCCTTAAATCTGAACCCTGCAACTGCAATAAAAAACAAATAAAAGCAACAAATCTTTATATTTGAGAAACTGGAGTCAGCCAATGACAAATTTCAAAAATAATTGCAGATTTACTTTTTGTTTTTTTACAATTGACTAATCTTTGCAGCTCTACTTATTACTTTATGCTACAAAGTTAAAAAGGTACAGACAAGTGTGGACATGTTTGTGCCTGGAAGTGTAGAAGTGTTGGAGCGAGTCTAACGTGCCGAGCAGAAGGATTTGGCACTCGTTACTCAAACACCTCACGTTTTCTTTACCGTTACAATCTGCACTTACAGGTCTTTAAAACCACATTAAAGTTTCATTACAAACCCTACGCCGACAGTAACCTGACTGCAAGAACATCAGTAAAACCACTGGGAAGTGTAATTACATCAAGCTGGATAGAGCTGGAGTAATGTACAATTTACGGAACATAGTGGCATTAAATCCAAGTACGATCCATAAATGGCCTGCTGTATTTATTGTTACATAGATTTACTGATTTGGTGTAAAAATTTGACTTTTATCTTCGAAGCCCAAATGCAGATGAATGTTTTTTATTCTATTATTCTTTTTGTACTTTATTTAAAACAATATATGTATTATCACAAATGTACAAATTTACCTCAGGAGGTTTTACAATCTCTACAGGATACGACATCCTCTGTCCTTGGACCTTCACATTGAAAAACGAACCCCCCCCCACACAAAACGTTTAACCGTTTAACCCAATAATAAATAAAACACAATAAATAAAACATAAAAATCTCCTCCCTGTTTATTCCTTCATCCAGCCATAGCATAGGTGTTATATCTGACTCAAAACTTTAAAAAAAATCAGGCTACATCTGTTCTGTGGAAATGTTTTTGGCCTCAGATGCTAAATTGCAGAAAGAACACGTGTATGTGCATGACTGTTGCTGATAGCTAGCAGATGTTTAACGGTCGTCAGTTAAAGAAACAAGCCTCAGGCGTTTCCATAAGGTGCTGAAGTGTACAACACACTTCAACATAAATATTTGAGTGTAAGTGGGTTAGGCTGTTCTGGAAGGGGAACATCTGAATTAGGGAACACTGACCAGGTGGCTGCTGGCCTGATTAAGGTCTCAGAATAAACAATTCAACCCTCAAATGTCAAGAGAAAGGGGGAATAAAACCAGAACCGGGACAGTGATAAAAAAAAGAAAAAAAAAAAAGTTTCCTCTGTGGGATGAGGGACAAAAAGTCCCAAAGTATTTTCAAGCACAGGACAGAGCAGGAATCAGGCAACAGTTAAAGACGTCACTGTGTTAAATACTGTGTTAAAGACACAAAGAAATGGACGGACAGACATACTGTTGAGTATGTGGGGATAACTTTGTATTTACTGTAACTTTGAATTAAAACAGAATGTAACAACTTCCCATCTTAGCTATAAATCAAAAATCCATTTCACTGACTGTCAGGGCTTTACATCTACGCTACAAATGTGTGATGTTTGGACTTACACCTGGCGATGAGCTGGCTTTCTCCTGCATGAAGTTCTGTCTCTTCATCAGGATGGAGCTGCTGTAGGTCTGTCGCTTCTTCGGCTGCGTCCAGAACCACCGAGCTCTCATTAACCGTGATTTCACTCGCCCCGCTGATAGGGTTGGCGTGTGTACCGCCGACAGATGTCTCATACTCGGGAGGAACGTCATCTAAACAGTCTGCGTTGAGCTGGAACATGGGTAAGGTCTCTCAATCTCATGAATGCTATGAGTGGTCATTTATTTTATGAATGAGAGAAAATGAGAAAAACATAATAAATCAAAAAGGACCTTACTGCAATTCCCAAGGCTTTGAGGATGTTCATTTTACACATGGGACACGTCCGGTGGTCTTGTAGCCACGGGTCCACACAGTGCTTATGGAAGACATGCCTGACAAAACAAGAACACCATCCACACATTCAAACATTCAAAATCAAATGACTGCGAGTGAAATGTGTATATATCGGCAGCTATGGTACATGTGATGATTTTTTGCCTAGACACCTAGTTTTAAAGTTACGGTACGTACAACAAGGCTCAAGCACACACGCACATTACCTGCATGGTAAAATCCTCACAACATCATTTGGCTTATAACCTTCAATGCAAACTGCACAGTTGTCAAAGTCTGACTCAGTCTCCTAAAACACAGAAAGACAGAAATGAAATAGATGAATATGACAGACAAATGAATTCTCAAATATAACAATACTAATAACTCATAGCAGCTTTCACAATAAAATAACAGTGTTTCACAGTAAAAATAAATAAAGCAGATAAAATCCAAAACAAAAAGATATGAAACAAGATAAAGTTATCTGAATCATTACAATATATACCATCAATTTGTGAGACATGAAATAAGAATGATTTTCAAGAAGAGATTTCAAAGAGGGTATCAAGTTTTCCTACTTATATGATATATATCTATATACCAAATAAAATAAGTACTGTATAATTCAAATAATGTCCACAATGATAATCATGTATGTACAGCTTACTGTTAAAGTCAATGTATAGCCAAAGATGCTTTGAGGTTTATGTGACATGTACTGTTACCTTGTCTCCTTTCTTAATTGTGCGTACTTGCAGCTTACTGATGGCCTTTTTGGCAGCATCTCCCAAACGTCTCTGTGGATATAAAAACCACAGTCAGTGACTCAGCAGTGTGCATTGGTCTGTTGATATACATTAAATACTGCAAACTGGTCTACATCAGCTGACAAAAAAACAACACACCTCACGCGCCTACATGTTCATGTGCACCTACAAGAAATTTCGCAAAATCAAGCATCGCATGTCGCTTTGTTGTGGACTTCTCAATTTGATCTCTTCACATTTGTTTTATTGGAAATGAATAGAGCAGCGTCGACGTCTACTACTGTAAGATAAAGTGCAGCGTATAAAACACCACCACTGAAAAAAAAAACCTGAATTAACTAGGGAAAGGTTTTCCTGTTTTTTGGCATAAAAGTAAATGATGGTATATTATTTAAAAAAAAGATTAAAAAGTATTTATAGAAGAATATTAGAGGAACTGGTGGCAGCAGATTCAGAGAATTGACACGCTTTAACAGCTGCCTTACTGAGCTGCCTTGGAAATAAAATGAGAGCAGATTTGTTCAACTCTGTACAGTAATCAACATAATTCAAAGTGAAAACAATGGTTGTCACGGCACCAGCTCCTATCATAACAGGCACAATGATGAATTATTATTACAGACGTCACAAGAACGTCAGAGGCGGTCATTCATTATGAAGAGAAGGCAATGGCAAGTATTTGCTCACAGGGCCAGAGAGCCCAGTTGGCTGATGGTTCACCGGTTTTCCCCGTCTCTGTTCGGCCAGCTGTCAGGCTAATTCTGGCCTCTCCTTAAAGCTTTACAGACCCGAAACCAGATGGAAAAACACATGGGCCAATGTCAAGACTGAGACCACAGCACTGCAGCACTGTCAGAAGCCCTTCCAGGCAGAAACACATCAGCTCATAGTCATACTTTGATTACAACAAAGTGCACACAGGCCATACCTGATTGCGGTCTCGTGCGTTAGCGTAGCGGAACCTCTGGATGTAGTAGAAGACGAGCCAGGCGAGGGAGATGATCATGAGTACGATGAAGGAGATGGAGACAAACACTACCGACGTTCTGCTCACGTATTTCTGCAGGTTGCGGGTTCCGATGGAGATGTACAGCTTGACCATGATTTTCTGCTCCAGCAAGGCCGCAATCTCACGACCTTTAGGCTCTGGGATCATGATGGCCACAACTTCGCCTGTACCTGCACACACAGACATCACAGGGAAGTACCAGTTTAGATGTTTAGAAGACGAATCAGGTCCATACTGTAGCTACCACATAAATACCAAACATTTGCTGGTTCCAGCTTCTCACATTTGATCCTTTTCTTTGTCAAACATGATAGTAAACTGAATATCTTTGGGTTCTGGACAGTTGTTCAGACAAAACAAGACATTTAAAGACATAACATCAGACCATTGTACTGAAGTTTGACATTTCATTTTTCAATTTTTTTGGAAAAGATTACTGTTTGGCAGTTTTATTCGACAGTTTGCAGTGAAGATAAACAGGAAATGTAGGAGAGTTAAAAGGTTGGCTTATGATATGTGACAAATATTGACTGTCAAATATCGATATCTGTACCTGTCTCAAAACATCCAGCATCTCGTAGGCTCTATTGTGTTTATCTGAGGTCCCATGGGACTAGGGATGGGTATCGTTTGGGTTTTTTCCGATACCGGTGCTAAAACGGTGCCTGAACCGATACTTTTTTCTTCAAATTGAACAATATATTAACTGTTTAAAGTATACTATAAATATAAATAAATACAAAACACTTGGCTTCAAACTTTTTAACTTCAAACTATGAACAATATATTAACTGTTAACAGTTTACTTAAATAAATATAAATAAATACAAAACACACACTACAGCTTCAAACTTCAGCAATTCTTTTGCAGAAATATGAGCCTTCTCTGGCAAAATACGACACGTCTCATGATCTATTTTATTTTACCAGTTGGTGGCGGTAATGCGCCAATTCGTCGTTTGCCAACCGCCACTACACCATATTGGCACCGCTTTTCGGTACCCAACCCTACATGGGACATAACTCTTGTGTTTCTAGTCACAATAAGGGAACAAGCCTCTACTCTCTTAGCCGTACAGCGGCCGGTTGATGATTCCAGGAGCTGCATTAACAGTCCGAGTACGGTTACATCATATTCCTTCTGCTGCATGTTTATGACTGCGGCTGCATGGAGTCACGGTGGCTCCCTGTGGTGCTTAAGTCCACATAAACAGTGGCTTTGTTTAACCTGCCATCACCTGTGCAGCCTGCCAGATACACAGATAAATCCTCGTGCACTGTAACAGAGATCAGCACAGTGCTATTTTAACATGATATGCTGGGGTAATTCTGCCACAGAGGCTCTACAGAAAATACGGCCTTTGGTGTTTTCCAGAGGAGTTAAAGGCTTTGAATCCAACAGATATGCTTCATTTTCAGGATGTAGCAGCAATGTATTACTGCTGTCATACTCACAAATCCCTTTATGTAACAGGTCTGTTGTAAAATCTGCACAGCTGCTACATCTTATATGACCAGGTTTGAAAACTCAAAGCATCACCAGTTGTACTTTCATTTAAATGCAAGAATTAACAATCTTGGCTAAATAAATGTACACTTAAAGTACAGAAGATATATGCAAAAGCAAAGTAAAGAAATGCTCTAACGAATAATTTTTCTCGGGTCTGGTAGAAATGGGTCCAAAGCCCTTCATGTGTAGCTAACATCCTCTGGAAAAACAGCCAGATCCCGAACCACACAGTCATCCAGCTGGCAGTATCTCCCCTGTTAACACACACAAAGGTTTATCCTGTATTATGGTGGCTGCTCCCTCAAAATGAGTGTATATATATATGTTACAGCCTCTAAAGCAAACTCTGCAACAAACAATGACAGAGAAAAACAAAAGCTTGTGTTTGGACAGCAAACAGACGGCAACACGCTGCTGAACACTGCAGTGTATTCAGGCTCTCAGGCCACAAGCTGTCCCACTTCTTAACTGAAGTTTTTGCTTTTATCTTTCTCACTGACATGTAAACAAGGTAAGCATGTCGTTGGAATACATTTTTAGAGTTTCTAAAATGTGTTTATTACAAGAACCCCTGACCAGGTATTCATTTGAATGTTTCATGTTTTCATGTGTGTAACCTCAGAAACACACACTCCTGATCTGCAGATTTATGGTTTTAGTTCGACCATATGGTGCAAAGGGCAAATCACTGTGATGTAACAACTGTTACATGAAAAACCACATTATCTCATGTCAACAGCCAAAACTGTTGCTTCCAGACTCTGTAGACTTTAAAAAAAATAAATAAATACCCCTGTATGGCCATCTTCTGCTTCACAGCCAGCAGAAATGAGGGAAGGCATAACATGTAAGATTTCCCTAAGCCTTATCTCCTTCTTCTGTTCGCTGTGACGCAGCCAGAGCAGACAAAAATAGCTGCTTCTAAAACAGGAGTGCAATGTCTGTGACTGAGGCTGAACTTGTAAAATGATCGGTGTTTTTTCAGACCCACTTTGCCAAAATGTGATAGCAAAGAAGAATAGACACTGAATGGGTTAATCCAGTGGACATCCAACCTGTTCAGTGCTGGGAATTTAATTGATTTAACAGGCTTTTGGTCTGCTGCAGAGAGGATCACACTGAGGCACAGATTACCACGGAATTAACTGGTAAATGCTTTATTAACAACCATGTACTATTCTCAACCCGACAGTTGAACTCTTGACTCAAAGCAGACTGTGGCGTGACCATGCAAGTTTTGTTTTTTTTAAATTGGTGACTGAAGGAATAGTTTGACATTTTGGGAAATGTGGTTATTCACTTTCTAGATGAGAGTTAAATGAGAAGGTTGAAAACACTCATATCTGTACGTTGAACATGACGCTGAAGCCAACAGGCGATTAGCTTAGCTTAGCATAAAGACTGCCAACAAGGGGAAACCGCTAGCCTGCCTCTGTCCAACTGTAACAAATTCCAGCCACCAGCAGCTCTAAAAAAGGTACAATTACTCGACACAAAAATGCAAGTGTGAAAACAAAACGCCGTGGTTTTGCGGGTAACTGCGTCCCAGACTATGAATTGTTGCTGAGCAGTTGCTAGGCAAGTCCAAGAAGTTTCTGCTCTAAGGCAAAGAAATAGTCTGGAACATAGCCACCCATAAAATAGCAAATCTCATTTGTTTTTTGGCCATGTGAGCTGTTTCCAGTCTGTATGCTAATTCACTACTGCTGTCAAGAAAGCGAATAAGCACATTTCCTGTAATTGTTACAACTTTGACAGGAAACTGGCTGCAAAGTTTAAAGTATAAACCCTGCTCTTTCAGAGATAAACTGACAGGTTCTGACCTGACAGTATCATGACTTTGACCCCACTCAGCCTTGGGGCTGTTAGGGTTGAATAAAATCAAGCCTTGAGAGGTTTCTGGCTCTGGCAACTGTGGCTTTTACAGCCCAGCTGTGTTGGCTCTGGACAGGAAAGTGCTCCATTCTTTCTTCGGCAGCCTCACATTTAATCTAGAGTTTAGGACCCGTGCCTTGGTCACTGTGCTCTGCGTTACATTCCCCTTCTCTAAAAGCGTTGTCTTCACACCTCTCCTGGCTGCCGTTTCTGCCCCTTAAAGTGTCCCAGTTTATATTTACGTCATGGCTCGAAGCAGGGAAAGCCTGGTTTTCAATTTCATGTGAAATTATGCATCTGGCCACCTGGTGAATGCACGTCCATCATTCACTCACTTTTTAGCTTTGGGTTGTTCTCTACTTTCTCCTGAGACACGTCTCTGAATTTGAGTAAAAGCTTTAGACTTTTTGCATTGAATTCAAATGATCTGCTTTTCATGACAGGTGCCTCAGACACATCCACTCAAAGAGACCTTTTAGTTAAAAACTTAACGACCATTATGGTCAGGTGTTGTGTGCTTTTTGTTGCAACATCTGTTTCTCCACAGATCCTTTTTGTCCAACAGCCTTAATGCATTGTGCAGTTGTCTGGCATGGACTCAGTGGTCTGGTCAGCCGCACCTTTATTAAAACTAGCAACAAGCTGCTCGACAGCCAATTTCCAATGGAAATACATGTCCATTGGAAACTAAAGAGAACCTTGCAATAGGATCTCACCAGCTGTGACACCAAATCGGGCCAGGGGCGTAAAGTAAAAAACTTCCTACAACCCTTACTTCTGGCGCTCTTGCTCGGACCACACCCATCTCCGATCTCGGCCTTCATTTTGATCTCAACTATACACGCCTGTAAAGTTTCATGACTGCATCTTGCACAGTCGTGGGTAAGTATTGCAATGCAATCTGTCCACAAACCGATAGAAATATAAAACACCTGGCAGAGTACTTAAAACTGCCTTTGTGGTACAGTATTCCTGCTAGTGTCTCCATGACCACACTATGCCACAAAAGGACTCACAAGGTGAAAACAATACCTCATACAGAGGGCTCCTCTCACAGCTACTGGAGGCCGTAAACTCAATAATCTAATCCGTTTGATCAGTTCAGGGTGAGATCAAGAGTTAAACTCTACAGGTAAAAAACACAAATAACTGCTTAGCAAGCTTGGAAGAAAACGTGTATTCCAACTTTAGTTTACTAAACTAGATGATACAATAAAGGTATTGCATCGATGCATGATGATGAAGGGAATCTACTTTAAAAAGCAAAACTGTCATCCAAGCCACATGTGTCAGCAGGTGTATGAGCTGATGAAGAGCATATGAACAAAACACTGACAATCTATTAATTCCAGGATCATTAAATCAATTCCTGAGGTCATCACATTATTCATAAACACAAGTAAAAATGTGCTGTAAGTGGTTATTTTTGTCTTTAACATCTTACAATGGTGGCATGGGAAGTTTTGGTTCCAGAAGTGGATACCAAACTTTTACCATATTATAAGAATATAATGGTAGTGCAACAAACTTTTTTTTATGAGAATATTTACTGTAAATAAAAATATGAACCAACTATGAAGCCCTGAGTTGCTGCTGCTTGTTAAACTCATTGTGTTGAGTGAACTGTGAAAACTGAGGGAGACTCAAATCAGCGTGTTCATTTTTTTTTTAATCAACTCAGAGCTTCTCTCATCTGAACTATGGTAGAAGGACAGTAGGATGAAAACGTTTAGAGCGTTCTTAGTCATGGGCATGTACATGTACACTGTGCATCCTTCAATCCCAATCTCCCCTGTGATATTCATGAAGAGCCTATTTGTGAACCTTGTTGTTAAAGTAAACTTTGTCTACGATACATTTTGAAGACATTTGTACCCTCATGCCTCCATCACAGGAATTACGATAAAAGACATGTTGACTTGTTGTCTCTTACCTGGATGGGGCATTGTTATGGTGTCGTTTGCACTGCTGGAGCCCACATTGTATATGACAACTGCAGAGGCGTTGTAGTTTGCTACGTTCCGGATCTTCTCTCGGTATGTACAGTTCCCCGCAGCCACCAACGCCACCCAGTCAGTGTTTTGAAGGACTGGGGGGAACCTAACGTTTGGGTCGCACGCCTGTCTGTCCTGCAGACTGGTCGGCACCATTACAAGACCTCTGGCTTCTTTTTTGGGCGACTGCTCGCCATACCGACCGCACTCGGTTTTCTCTGTCTTGACCTCGGAAGTGACGGGGTCCAGATAGGTGATGTTAACAAAAGCGGTGTACCATTCCTCTTTCTCTGCAACCGTGAAGTCCAGGCACAATAAGTGCACGAAACAAAACGACAGCAGCCACGTCGAGAGAGCCAGACTGCGGCAAGCTCGGACGAGGGACGGAGCCATAGTGCGGGCTGGTTTGGGATGCGATGGTCCGGGGCCTCCTCCTCACTAAGAAAGCTCGCACCACGTCCCTCTTCTTACAGCAGGAACCAAAAAACATTAACGTTGCATGAGAGCCAGAGCCAGACACCAGCCATCATAGACGAGCTATCCTAAGAGTTTGTGAGCTACGTGCAGAACCCACAACACACCACGACCTGCAGGAAAAGGCGACGCTGTGTGTGAGTTGTTGTTCACCGTCAGCTGTTTCCCATCCTCGCTCAGGATTGGCTCACCGCTCATCAGCACGTGACCTGGTGTGCCTCTGACGCCCCATGGCATGTGGAGAAACTAAAACAGTCATAAATCATGTAATCCACTGCCAAAGAAAGACTTACACATGAACCTGGCACTTACAGTCACGAACGGTTTTGCATTACTATTGCATTTGGTCTTTTCGCCCGGATCTAATATGTGTGACAAAACTGTAGAAACCGCGGGGTTTTGTTTTGTTTATTTGTGCATTACAAGTAAAATTCATAATGAGTTAAAAATAAATTATAATATATAAATGTTATCTTATTGGGTAAATTCGGGCTATGGAGACACTGGACTAATTATAGGCGTGTGCAGTGTTATCATGTTATTAATAGTGGCATTTTGAAAGGAAGTTGCAAATTTAATTTAAAAAAGAAATTGAAATTGATATTTATGTCATTCAATTTACTTATTATTTGTTATTCCATTCATCTGACTATTCATGTCTTCTTTTATTTTATTATGAAAAAAAAAACATTCTGCATGACAATTTGATGCATCATCTGTGAAATCTTAAAGATGGATCAGTCTTCTATGGATACACTTGAAACCAACAAAGGTTGGGATGAGCCCAGTAAAGACATTAGTAATCTAAGATGTGTGTATACTGAAGTGAAATAGTTTACAATGTCTTTGAAATAACTATGTAATAGCTTTTCACGGGGCTGCTTGCCTCACGACATTGCTTTTCCAAGTACTAATAACAGCACTAACATCTAGTGTATGAAAGGCAAATCAATTAATTATTTCTAGAAATCTGAACATACAGTAAATGTGTTTATTAATGAATTTAATTGTAAGGTATGGGGAAAACATTATACTAGTGAGATGCATTTAGCTGCAAACATGGCAGTTCGAAATGGGTTTTGTATTAAAGATCTATGAAATATTTGATTCATCTTTTTTTATTCATATCATAGCATACCAAAAGTTGAGTATTTAACCTTGATCTATTTATTAACTAGGAACCAAATACTCGGTAGTATGTTTCAGCCCGGACATATTTCAGACCGGACCAACAAGAGATCGGGAGTGCCGATCGTTTTGGTAAAAACTGCAAATCACACTATTACAATTGAAGTGACATTAACATTTAACATTCAGGACCATGAAAGTAACTGCTAGATAACATAAATATGTTATACAAATGGCTATATTTAGAGGGAATTGTATTTATTTACCATGCGATTGTACGTGTCAGTTTAATAACTATCTGCTGGCAGCAACAGCTAGCCAACATTAACTAAAACGTTATAAACTAGTTACATTGGTTATCGGTCATGTTTGGCCTCATAACGGGTCGCATGTGTGAGCGGTCTAGAGTCCGTTTGTGTTTATTGATAACAGGAGTCAAATAAAACACTTAAAGTAACTTACAAATGAGTTAGCGTAATTGCTCACATGTAAACTAGCCAGTATGTGTTACGTCCCCCCCGTAACATCACTTAGCATTAGCTAACTAATGTGACGTATTTACAGGTAACCAGCTTCTAAACCAACCGTTAGCTTTGTGGAAACCAGCCTCTTGAACCAGAGATGCCCAAAAAGAAAACCGGCGCCCGGAAAAAGGCAGAAAGTCGTAAAGAGCGAGAGAAGCAGTTCAGAGCCAATCGTGATGTTATTGATGTGGCTAAACACCCCTGCAACTTTAACATGGTACGTAGCTACTGTAGCTAAGACATAATGGCTAACACAATGTATCATATCTAAAGTTATGTTGTTACTTAATTGTCTTGTGTTTTTGTAGGACTGTGACAAATGTCAGAGGTAAGTGACTATATTGTATTATATTATAATTATTCAGGTATACGTATCACTGGTCAACCAGTTAACCTTTTTTTTTAATTTGTCCTCCTTGTAATGTCACCTGGTAGAAAACAGAAGAACAGAGCTTTCTGCTACTTCTGTAATTCAGTGCAGAAGCTGCCTATCTGCGCTCAGTGTGGTGAGTGATCTGCACAGACAACTTGTATGTTTACATGCATGTCATTTGATGTACTTTGATGTACTATCATTTTAAATATCATTGATTTGAAATGTTTAATAGTTTTTGAGAAACAAGTCAATGGCACAGAAGATTAAGATAAAGAAGGTATATCAGTGTTGGCTGCTCCTTACATGTTAGTAGGATCAGTTCATTGTTGGTTTTGGTCCTTTTGTGGTATTTCATGGACAATAAGAAAAATATAGACCTGTAAATAAAAAAATGGTCAACTTTGGTGAAGCAGAGGTGATATCCTGACTTTTAGTCCTTAGTTATGGCCCAAGTTTAAAAAAAAATGCTGCATCCTCAACTTCCCAAACTGCACCCTAACAAGTACTAAATAGCACGTATGTGAAATCTTACCGTGCATATGTGTCTCCAACCAGCAAGGAGTCTCTCAGGAAGTGATGTCGTCATTACAGTTCAGTGCATCCAAAAAGATACATACTGCTGTTTGTTCACACAAAGTGTGTTGAACAAAAGTACACATATTGAGAATGTATTGCATAGTATGCGATTTCAGATGCAGCACCAGTTCCAGGTACATTACATCAGGGGGGGATCTTTTCTCAAACTTAAGAAAGCTCCTCCAGAGCCGCAGAGCACATTATACAACAAGTTTCACTGACTGAGTAGTATTTACCAATACAAGTAAGCTGATCCGCATTGTGTCAAATCATGGGACTGCACCTTGATGGCAGTGTGTGTAGAACATATTCTACTTTGGCACCCCAGAGTGGTGGTTTCTAAAAAAGACAGATGGCAGTCAGCAGTGCATTCCAATCCTGCAATGCTTTTGCCATCATTATAGCTTCCAGTTTGTTATGCAATGTTTCTTAAATCTTGAAATAGGTTGTGACACCGTAACGAACTATGAAATGCTTAATGCTTGTGTTGTCAGGCAAAACCAAGTGCATGAAGTCATCAGATTGTGTCATCAAACATCCTGGGATCCACACCACTGGAATGGCCATGGTGGTAAGTTACTGAACTGATCAAATCACTCGGCGAGAATGCCTCTTTTTGCTTTGACCCATCCACACTTATCAATCCTTATGGGGACATTAGGTTCTCGCAGTAATGTAAGAGTAGGTACAGTACTAGCTATTGGTAGTATTAAAAAATACAAAAACAAACATTGTTTGTGTTTAATAATGTGTTTGAATATTTAAATTCAGGCCAGTGTCTGCGATTGTGCTTTTACTCACATGTTGTTATTGTGACATGTCTGTGTTTTATGTAGCAATTTCTTTAATCTGAAATAAATATTACTTACGAGAAATATTAAAATGTGCTTGAGTCAGCAAACTACTTGTCCGACACAGTATCATACAGATTTGGTAGACTTGGTGTGCAGTGGCATAGGATTCAATGAGCAAGCATCAAAGGAATGAGAAATGTGTGCAAACATGACTCAGCGCTAATTTACTTAATAACGTCCATACAGTCGTACATGATCATTATCACTCTCTATCAGTGTCTCAATTGTGCACTTTGTGCTGCAGTATTGTGCAAGTACAAATTAAGTTACATATTAATACAACTACAAAGCTGGTAGTGGGGTCTACAATAACTTGAAAGGCAGTACATTCTTTTTTTTGTTTGAGATCAATATATTCATATGCTTACAATGGCATCAGAAAGATAAATCATGGCAAACTCTTAACCTTTTATTTTGTTGTGATTTTCTTCATGACCACAAGGGGGCAGTGTGTGACTTCTGTGAAGCTTGGGTGTGCCACGGCAGGAAATGTCTGAGCACTCATTCCTGTGTGTGTCCTCTGACTGATGCAGACTGCATAGAGTGTGACCGCGCTGTTTGGGATCACGGTAGGACCCCCACCGCCCCAGAGTGTTTCATAATCGCCGATCACATCAGTGTCACGCAGAAGGAGACTGTTGTACTGTTTTACTTCCTGAATAGGAGGGCGAATCTTCCGCTGTTCCTTTTGTCATAACTTCTTGTGTGAGGATGATCAATTTGAGCACCAGGCGAGCTGCCAGGTCCTCCAGGCAGAAACGTACAAGTGTGAGTCTTTTGGTTTTACAATGTCAAGTGTAACTTATCCGTTGCAGAAAATAATATCCAGAGGGAAGGTGGTTGTTTACACTGTTTTGCCTCCTCTTACGTTCCATTTTAGGTGTTTCTTGTAATAGACTGGGTCAACACTCCTGCCTGCGCTGTAAGGTGAGGGGAACATCTATCCTTACTACACATGACAAATTAGAGGGAGGTCATTGTTTTATTTTATCTGCCACTTATGCTGCACTTAACATTTCTTTTGTAAAACTGTACCCAACTTATCAGCTCACATCACATTTGGTTTCCGCAACAAAGAAGCCATATACCTCCTAACTGATAAGACAGAGTCAAATTCAATTCTCCTTTTCATTTGCTTTTAATTTGAGTGTGCCCCACAAAAGGAAATGCATAATATGTAATTCAAAATTAAGATTAAATCAAAACCTTCCTACTAAATATTACCCTTTTGACTCCAGACTACATGATCTCTGAACAGAATTAGTTGGAAAAGCAATTTTACTGATATAACATTAAAAAAAACTTTCAAAAGTAATAGGCAAACCCTTCACTCACACAGCAGACACACACACACACACACACACACTGTAAATAGGTATAGCTCAGTTGAAGGACCAGTGTGTAGGAATACGTGGCATCAGTGAGGTTGCATCTGAATATCCCTCCCTTACCAAGTGCGTAGAGAACCTACGTTGGCCTTCAGGTGACATAAACATGCGAAAGGCCTCTTGAGCCAGTGTTTGGTTTGTCCGTTCTGGGCTACTGTAGAAACATGACAATGCAACTTGGCAGACTCTGAGAGGATCCACTCCCTATGTAGATATGAAGGGTTCATTCTAAGCTAACGGAAACACAATGATTCTTAGGTTCAGGTGATTACACGCTAATGAATATATATTAATGAATAATATATTCCATTTCTGCCAATAAATCCCCTTTAATCCTACACACTGCTCCTTTTAATAGATACATTTGCAATGCCCCTTTCTAAAGCTGTCAAATAAGAGAAACGATGCATTTACACGAAACACCGTAGCAAAAGACATACGCAGCTGTTTTCACATGCCCATATTTAGGTTTAAAAAGTTATTGTTGGGTGTAATCATTTCTCCTGGTTATGCTGACAGGGAGGGATCTGTTATCAACCCAACTACACTATTTATCCTGCTACATCCGCAACAGCTACTACGTCAAGTAAACAGTGTTTGAGGAATCACAAATTGTGAATTTTGAACTGAAAAGGCTGTTACTTTGAAAAAGTTAACACAGTTGATGCCTCCTAATAACTTCAACTGAACTGAAGCATTCATTTTTGCACAGAATGAGGATGGTGGTCTTTTGCTGGGATATGTCCACGGCCACTATGGGCAGGACCAATGACTACAGTGTTGTATTAACATGGACTTTTCCTTTCAAGCCTGTAAATCAGTCATATACATAAACACTGTAAAATGAATTTATATTCAGCCTTTATAAGAATGCAGCTTGGTTGTCACTTTTATCTTTCACATAAACAAAATATACATGCTTTCCCAAGTGTATCCTTCTCGGGGCAGGTGAGAAGCTCTATAGTTGAGGCCAGAGAAAGAATATGTTGCTGTAAATAGATGGGGGGTGGGTGACAATACTTGTCTGAACGAGCCTGAACAGTCATTGGAGTTCATTCTCATTTTACACTATACATCAAGATAATGTGTGTGCCGTCAACATTTCTATGCAACGATGTAAACGTTAATTCAACTGTGTCCTCCCAGGCCTGCTACTGTGATGACCACGCAAAGAGTAAAGTCTTCAAACAGGAGAAAGGCAAAGCCCCGCCCTGCCCTAAGTGTGGTCACGAGACCCAGGAGACCAAAGACCTCAGCATGTCGAGTGAGTCTGGTTGTTTTTTTTCTCCAGGAAAGGAAGTGGCAGCAGCCTCGACTTCCTTGCTGCATTGCGTTTCAGAAATGAAACAGAAAACAGGAACATTTTTGAGAAATTCACTTTTATTTCCCGTAAATGTTCAAAATGATTAGAGTGGCTTGTCCACTCTGAGACAATGTGTGCTAAAGAAATAATTCTTTGGCACCTGTTTTTCCTAATTTCACCTTTTTTATTCAACTTTTACTGTTTTTGTGATATTCACACATATACTACACAATTTATGAGAGCGCTGCATCTGATCAAATGGCGCTTAAACCCTGTTTAATCAGGACACTAGGAATACCTTTAAACTGCGGTAAATGTTATTTTTCAGGAAAACAGATGCTTAGCTTTGTGATTCAAATCCTACGGTAATACAAGAGAGGCATAAACCGTCTCTACCCTAAGTTTAACTTAATACATACTGAAATACATCTAAACTGCAATGAACCTAAACACGATTCTCAAAAGTCTTACCTGACTTTTTTGTTGCTTCACCCTCCCAGTAAATGAAACCAGAGCTAATGTCACATCTGTGTCTTCTGCAGCTCGCACGTTGAAGTTCGGCCGCAAGGCTGGTGCCGATGATGACGATGATGACGACGGAGCGTCAGGGTACGACGCCTACTGGAAGAACCTAGCATCTGGAGGAGGCCAACGGGATGACTATGGAGATGATGATGACGATGACGAGGATGATGATGATGATGAGGATGAGGAGGAGGAAGATGAGGAAGAAGAAGAGGAAGGTGAAGAGGAAAAAGCTGCTGAGTCCGTGGCTGCTCTTAAACTGGACGGGGCTGCCTGAGCCGAGACAGTCCCATAGATCATAATGAGCCTCGGCGGATGTTCACTTGTCACAATGCAGGAGTCAGTAGGGACTTACATGAAGAGCTCAACTAAAGCTGGGTATCGATAATAATACAGATGCTTTTTCTGAAATATAACGTCATATTCAAGATGTCTTTACTGTGTAATACGTGTTGTTTTGCTGAGCAATTCATCTGCATTTTATGGTAATGCGACTCAGAGCTTATCCAAACACCTTGTCATGTTTACCCTGATCCTTGTAATCAGCTGCATTTGTGGAGACACATTTGTGTTACATATGCCATGGAATAAAAAATAAAAATAAAAAAAATACTATTTGAGTGATCATTTTCAAATGTCTTCATGACTGACTGTACTATAAATCAGTGCAATTTAAAAAATAAACCTGTTGACAGCTGCCCTGACAAATCAGTGAGTAACATGACGAATCGGTGGGGGAGTGAACTTAAACGCGAGCAGGGCGTGTTTATGTCGGGTCTCTGGAACCACATCTGGACCGCAATAACGCTCGCCTCAAGCCTCAAAAACACTTGACATGGACCAATGAGACAAAAGCGCTTCATAAGAATACGTGAAATGCAAAAATGTGATCTTGACTTGTTGCTCCGCTGCCACAACGCAGATGACAGACTTAATGACGGCGTTCACGGTGATCCCCGGCCAATCCACATGCCCCGGAGACCAGCGCGCGGTGAGCTGACATTATGCGCGTGTGTGTGTGTGTGTGTGTGGTTGAAGTGTAACCAACCTGTAGCCTAACTACACTTCAAGATTGGACTTGAAGTAGAAGTACATGTTTCCATTTTGGAAGACAGGAAAACTGGCAAAGTTCACAGCGGCAGGAAATAATTGGTGCGTAATGATCGGAGGTGTGTCAACCTGATATTCCACGTGGAGTCCTCGGGATATATTTTAGGTGCCTTCGGTGAACCGTACACCATTATGGTTATTTTGTTGGAACCAAACAACGAACCAGTACTGTATTTGGTTTAGTTTCACTTTCTATTTGAGCAGAGGCCTCAACAAGCAACTCCTGTTTGGTGGTTGTAAATGGCTCCAAGAGTCATGACAGATAGACGCGGGGAAGAATGAACAGGAGGCATGCGCACATTAGGCATTTTACCTGCTTTTTATTATGTGTGAACTTTTGTAGTAGTCGGTGTCAGAGAGAGTAGAAAAAAATAACTCGTGCTGTACTTAATTGAAGACAATAGTACCATAATATAGGCTATAGGCATATAAGGCTATAATTCATAATCCTAACGAAATATTGTCAGCACAATGTACATAAATGGTCAACTGTTGACATATTTATCATGCAGAATGCTTAATGTTGCATTGTATTATTGAATATTAATACCCAAATATTGTAATATTTAAATTAGTTTAGTAATACAACACTGCATCATGTTTTATTGGCTCCTTGTGTGTTCTGCATGTGCAATCTTAATGTGAAGAGTCATTTGTAACAAAAGCTGTCAAATAAACGTAGCGGAGCAAAAAGTACATCTTATCTCTCTAAAATGTAGAAGTACAAAGTAGCAGAAAAACAAAACACTCAAGTATAGGCCTAGTACAAGTAGTTCAAAATTGTTGCTCAAAAACAGTGCTTGAGTAAATGTACTTTACATTTCACCACTGACTTTGTTATTGGATGACTATTATTATTGATGCTTCAAAAGCAGCATTTTAAAGATTCACTCCAGATATGTTCTGAACTTTCAGCGTTTGTTTACTTTCAAGCTTTAACGTCGCACTTTGTTGTACTATAAGTCGCATATTGAACCATGATTGGCTTCCAAACCAGCTATGATCTTACAATCATGCTCATGTCGACACGTCTTCAATTGACATTTAAGGTGAGGAACTTTCCTCCATCATCGGATGAGTATGAAAACAGCCTTCTACTGCCAAACTCAATACAAACATCATTCTGCACAGTGAAGAGTGATGTGACAATAAGCAAGACGTGTTTTTGAGCAGAAGAGGAATTCAAGATTTTATTGTTTACCTTTGTGCTCGAGGTATTATTCTTCTGAGTTACTCTACTCTTACTAACTTGTCAACAGCCGAGGGTCTTTTGACAAGAACCTGCCAGATGTGTCCAGATTCAAGACTAAGGGAATTGTGTCCTTGCTTTGGAGTGACCTGTCTACCAAATCACTATCTTCCTTTAAAGCACGACATAAAACTATATTTTTGATGCTCAAAATGTCATTATGTTTCATACGCTGTATAATTTTAGATTTATATCTGTCTGTTTCTGCATTGCTTGTTTTAATCCAGTGTCTTTATTTTATTGCTTATTTTAGAAAAAGCACTTTGTAAAGTTGGTTTTGAAAAGCACTATAAAAACTATTTCTTACTATTATTATTCTTCAAAATCCTACTTATGTAAAAGTACTTAAAGAACCAAAAGTAACAGTACTTATGCAGGGTGGCTGATTTCAGGATTTAGTCATTATTATATTGTATTTATTATACAGATTTTAATATTAAATTATAATTATTAACTCAGGGGGAGAGCGACTTCATTCTCTGTTCAGGTAGACATTACTCCGCTATATCTTTACATAGCAAATAGTTGTTTGGTGCTGTATTAATGTTCAGAATATGAAATACAGCTCCTTTAAGTCCCTTCCACTTTAAAATGTAAATAATATTCTGGATTTTTCAATGAGCGAGAAGAAGTTTTTTTTTGTTGTGCAAAATCAACAGACAGAAATGAATACTCCAAGCAGAGTATTTATGTCTTAAAACATGACTAGAGGAGATCTTTAAAGCCATCACCACCAGTGAAAACATTTAAACAACAAGGATTTGGTAATACAGTTTGTCTCGATTGTTTGGAACAACTACGTTCAATTAACTTTTAATGGTTTCATTTTCTTTCTACTCAGTTCTCTTTACCTAGATGACCATTAACTTTAATTACTTCAAAGGCCCTGACTTAACGTTCTCTTTACTTGTCACACAACTTCTGTGTATGTGGTATTTCATTTTTCAGCTTCACATTAGGGTCATATAGGCAATAATTAAATCAAATGAAGCACATCAATCAATGATGAAAAGAACTGTGAGTTACAGATCTACATATCATAGCCTTCTGACATTATAATATTCAACAACCTTAATCCAACATTGCCCAACAGAATCCATTTTGTATTGCACAATGTGATACCCAACCAAACAGGAGGATACACCTTTTTACTGGAGGCATGGCACACCTATACTTTGTGTTCAGTGAGACAACAGTCAAATTTAACTTTGAGTCCATTTTGTGGCTAAATGGAATAAAAATAAAACAACAATGCAACCAATAGCTTAAAGGTCATGAACTATAAACAGACACGTTACCTGAAGGGAAACACAATTACATGAAGGCACACTGATCTATACCGTAAACACCACCAAACTTGTAGCCTTAATTAAATCAAAGGCTAATTAAAAATATAATGTGCAATCAGCTTCACCCTGTTTAAATGGTTAACAGAACTCAGAACAATCTTTGTACGCTTTGAATTTGACAGTGTTGTGCTAGGCAGAGACGGGGCGGGAGTAGCGGCAAAGGCTCCTCCTAAAATCTGGTCCCGCCTCCTGATACCAAATACCTATCGCATGACTGAAAGCAGAGTCAGGAGATTATAAATACTTGACTTGTTAGTTTCATGGATCACTGAACAGACATACGGGGTACAGGACCAGACGCTGTATGAAGTGATTGTTAAAATTTGTTGTTCGAAAGTCAGTCAAACAAATGCAAAGAGATGCAAAAAAACTACAAAGAGATGGAACATTTCCATCAGGAGTAGCAAAATTACCAGACGTGGAAAGACTACTGGAATATTGTACTTGCCTTAACATTTCCTTAAGTAAAGGTAAAAAGTAGGTAATGAATAAGTAATCATAAATAAACAGAGTAAAGTGGGGGGTCGTATATGATACTACTGTTAAATTAAAGAATATATTTTGCATTGCATTGCATTAATGTCAACTTATACACAAGTGGAACAACATCAGCAACAAGAACCCTAAAACTGGTCATTTATCAAATATACACACTGCCTTCATCAGTGTAGCCTTAAAGGATTAACCAGCAAGGAGACAAAATGTAGACAATTCAATAAAACAATAAATAAAACGAGCTATGTACAGCGATGCCTGAAACTTCTGTTACAATCACCAGTGGAATAAAACATCATCAAAACAGACAACGTGGATATGTGAACAATGTAATCTCCACAAGGGGTTCGTACAATAGCCTACGTGTGATAAATAATACAGTGGAGTTAAAGTAAAATTAATTAAAATGATTTTAAAAAATACACAAAAAACGACTTTATTACAGCAACAAGAGTATAGGCCCAAAAACACAAGAGACGCAAAGCAATCACAAAGATTCGTAAAACGACGACAGAGACGCTAAACGATGACAGAGATTAAAATTGTATGAAGATGTGAATTCAAAGTACATGGACTGACCAAAAGGCAGCAAATTGCTGCAAGATCACAAAATACCTAAATTGGGCACATGGTGTAAGGTTTGTTAAAGAGGAAATTATTGTAGCCTAAAGACAAATTCATAATAATGAGGAGAGAAAAAATGTGTGCAGTGTGTGATTTAAGAAGTTCTGTTAAAGCCAAGAAAATATCAGTAGCACTGCAGCGGATGGTTAACTTAAAACAATCCTAAATTAAATAAAATCAACAGTTTTGTTGTTTGGTTTTTATCATATCGATAACTGTCAAATCCAAGTTCTTAAATGTAGCATTAAGGTGAAATTGGCCTTACTCTTCTCATAACAGATTCAATCAAACTGTATTTCTATGTGTTATTTCCAGAAAGGTGTCCAGTACCGGTCGACCTGTCACCTGTGCCGAGAGAGTCACAAAACTCAGGTCTGGCTTTGTTTCTTAGTTCTGAGGTAGGCATACAGTGTGTGACTTGTTTCTCTAAATTATTGGTTGTCATACTTACCATACATACAAATGACAGAGGAAATATTTCTATAATCAGTAATGAAGATGGAAAAAACACACTAACAAATACAACACAAATTAAGTCAGATATTCTGGGTAAATATTAATAACAAAGGATTATTTTTATGATTATATGATAGGAAATGGAAATGTTATGTGCATGAAATGTAGTCATTTTCTTTGCTCTTGTATAACTTGATGTTGCGTACCCATACAGGTATACATGGCTTGGTAATACTGGGAAAGTTTCCTCAGAAAGAAAAAAAATGACATCTACTTGCATTATTTTGAAGTGCCAGCTTTTATGTAAAAACTCAAAAGAACAAAAAGACACCACATTATTGAAATTAATATATTGTAATTAGTGTCTCTTCATTCTCTTAAAGTCTCCTGAGTACATCTACGTGTGCTGCTCCTTATAATACAACCGTAAATCTACAGATGTGCTTGAAAGGCTTGGATAAACTGAAAAATGCCATTGAGGTGAGAGAAGGTATCAAATACTATTCAATTTTGTCAATGTTTGTGTTTTACCACTGATGATGAAAGCATTTGTTTTGTACCAGATGTAGAAATCATCATATTTGTATGTTCTCTGATACTGTTCTGTATCCTTTTTACACATGTACTGGTTTGTTTTTTGTTTCATATTTAAAAATATTAATTATATCATTGCTGTTTTTTTTCTTACCCCTTTTTATAGAGATCTGAAGCGATGCTGTATGCTCCGTCAAATAATGACATTAAAGTAAGTAGTAAAAGTAGGCTATATTTTTGTGTTCTGATTTTAGTTTGAAGAAAGATGAAAAGATTAGAGGACATGTCTGCATATTTGAGTCAATATTGTTATCCTATTGTCAACCAACCCTTTGAAAAGGACCAAAACCATCTATGAACGTTTCCTACTAACATGTATTGTCTGTGTGTAAACGTCAGTGAGGCACATTGTTGCACTGGGTGACATTTTATGTCATTGCAACGAACGTGGTCACAGTAGTTTATTGAGTAAACATACTCACTAGTGCATCAAATGTGTATCAATCCATAGTTGAAACAACAAATGCTCCATTTACTCATATTTGAGTTTGCTGAAAACTACAGGGCCCAGCTGTTTTAGGAAATTATTAGTCTATATAGTGCTAATTAGCCAATTATCACATGCTTAGACACCAAACTCAGATGGTGAACATAGAAAATATTATGCCTGCTAAATATCAGCATGTTAGCATGCTGGTGTTAGCATTTAGCACAAAGCACCACTGTGCTTAAGTACAACCTCACAGAGCTGCGAGCATGGCTGTAGAGCCTTAATCTTGTTTGAAAATTAAAATATATATTTGTGATAATTTTTCAAGTTTTACATCTGCAGTAGGAATAAATGGGCTAAGCAGCATAGGGCGAGGAAGTCAGAAAGTACTCAGACTGAGGCGTGGTTAGTTTTGGCCTTTTCATGGGATTTGTTAATAGAATATTGCCAACTGTCTCCTTTCAGAACACCACAATGACATCCGTTTACAGATACATATTCTATTTATTGTGCAGCACAATGATTGTCTAGCTAGGAAAGCAGTGGCAGTATTAAAAAGAATAAACTTAAAACAGAATTCATGTTATAGCTTTATTTGTGAGCTTGATCAAGTTTCTGCCTTAGTGCTGTTATTATCTGTGTAATGTGCACAAAAGGCCGGACACAGCTACAAAAATATGTGAATTATTGTTCATTTCTCTTTTTACAAGGAAAACTGTAAAAGAATGTCACTCAAATGTTACTTGATGGAGTTGGTGATGGTCATCATTGAAGAAGAAATTCAGGATGCTGAAACACATTGCATCCTAGATTTTAATGAAGACCTGCCTCCATTGGACAAGCAGCCTGCAGCTTACCCTGTAAGTCCTGTTAACAAAATCCCCCTTGGAGGGTCTGTCCTTACTTTTTTAACTACACGTCACTCTCGCATAACCACCGATGAAGCTGGATTCTGCAATCAGTAGTTATGTGGAAACATTTTGCATACATTTTTATTTTTGACCACCACACATGACATTACACAAAACCTCTGTGCCATATTAGCATTTATTTATATTTTCACTTTTAAAATATAAACGGTATTTATGTTTAAATATACGTTTTGTCTCTTTTGAATTTTAGGTTGACTGTCCACCATGTGAAGCATACACACTTAAAAATATTACAGTATTCATGGGAAGATTCAATAGCCTTTTGCAAGAAATGATTAGTTCGACAATAATACAGTAGTACAGAAATACAGTATAAGCTACTAATGTGTATTTGTAAATATTTGTAAAGAATTGTGGCTGTTTATATTTTGTAAATATCAAACTTGTAACTAAGTGTGACAAAGCATGCCGTCCTGTATTTTAGAATATAAGTTGGAAATGGATGACAGAACAGTATCTTAAGCCATTGATTGTTTATAACTGCACATGAAGTCTCCGTCACTGTGTATCTTGCCTTTAGTACAGTTTTGAGAGAAGTAACAGGAAGTAGCAACATGTACTGTATACAGAATGTATAATATTATTAAGCTCACTGCTAAGCACTACTGAATGTGACACCTATTATACAGTGTATGCCTAATGAACTCAAGTATCTTCAGAATTGTTGCTCAATCCAGTAAATAATACCACAACTATAAAGTCTTTCATTCTATATATTTTAGCCTTTTTTGTTTTTATCTCAAGTGATTGTTAAATGTGCTTTATAGAGTTTGTTTTGTAGAAACAGTCTTGTTTATATTTCATGTTTGTGGGCATTCAGACTGAAAACAGCTTTGCATAAAATCAATGCAAGCGTGCGTCTGTGTTGGTGCGGGCATGTTGCATCAGATACTGTTGAGACATGAACTATGATCCAGAAAGGCCTGTTCAGAGTTTAAAGACCTATCAGACACCAAACCACATGTTCATGTTCATGTTACAAAGTAATCTATCAGGAGTCTATGCTTGGATGTATTTATTGGCCAACGGAGCAGCATGCCGGATGATGCAGCGTTGGGCGACCCAGAAGCCCCCTGCATTGACAAACTGGCCTCATTCAAAAGATTAAGGGAGCCATGCAAAGCTAAAGTTGGTCTGAATGCACTCACCAAAGTGCATTGTTTTTATCCTTGAGGTCTAGCAAACATGCTGAGTGCATTTCCTTCCTGATAAAACACTTAAAAAATGTATTTTTGCATTGGTTACATAAGTGTTCATTTGCTAGTATTCTTCTTACTAACTCTTTTTGTTGGCACATTGCTATGTTTGTCAGTGCATTTCCGTTACCAACTGTTGTTTAGCAGAATAGCCGAAAGCAGATGTCAAGATGTGAGAAAATGCAAGCCCTAATGCACGAGAGGTAAAAAACAAAAATCCACAGGTTACCTTTAAGTATAAAAAGCCAAGAAAATGATGATAGATGATATGAACAAATTAAAATCAGTATTTGAGCTCTTTGTTCTAAAGTTCTGCATTGCGTTAACCTGGTGAGCCAACAGTCAGTAATTGATGAAGTACAGAAATAGCCTCTGGTCTGGGGTCAGGCTCAGGTCTCAATTTGGCGGTTGCTGATGAAACATGTCCAGCATGGATGAGAAGTTGTTAATTTGTATGAACAACTGATTGAGGAATTTGGCAAAGACAGTCATCATTCCAGAGATAGATTGCAAACCTTGATCCCAGAAATCTGCTGAAAGGTGAAAGATTCAAGTCAAAGGGAGGATTTTTGGAACATACTGATCATACAGCTGCAGGGCAGAGACTGAGTTATGCTTCAGGAATGGTTTGACACGTTTTCTTTAGTTTTTTTGCCGTGACCCTGCGTAACCATTGGAATACAAAGTTATTGCTGTGAATTGCAGCTGACTACAGCTGCTGTCGAAAGAGCAAGCCACCTTTTCAAGACTACAGGCGGTAGGTAGTTGATACTCAAAATTTGAATATTTGGTGGATTGTTCAATTAAGTGTTTGGAATTCAAGTGTTTTAATTTCAGATACAAAATTGTGTAAATAATCTATATTTTATCTTGCCAAAGATGATATAATCCTCATCTATTTGAGTGGATTACTTGAATGTATCTTGCAAGTTGGGAATGTTTTTAATGCACACAGTTGCACAACACATGATTTAAATTATGACTTGTGTAGACTGCACTTATGACTTGTAGCAGTTTAGTTCCATTAAACGCACTTATATAAATAAATGATATTAAATGTAAACAGTATGTTATACAATCACACATATCCACATCAATCCCTTTTATTTCATTTTATTACAATAAACAATTGTAAAGGTCCAATGTTTAACACAACAAACATGCATTAAAGTCCAAGGTATTAACCCTTAAAGTATAAAATCATTTTAGAATACAAAAATAAATAATTGAATTTGATATATCGCATTCAGAAACGCTGGTCCAATATCCTCATTATGGCCTGTACCTTGAGATATGAAAAATATTATGGAAAAAGCTCAATAAGATGAGTTAGGAAACAGGATTTAACATATGCTTTAAAATACTGGTATGTTACTTATTACAAATTAATGGAAAATATATCTGCATCAGTCCAAAACAATACAGGCAATGTTTGGACCTAAATATGTGATCACATCAAAAAGTAGATAACAATTGCTCAAGAACTGCAAAAATCTTGTAGTTTCATCATATAGTAAAACTCAGAACATCCAAACATTGAATGAGGCTATAAACAGTTTGTTTCCAAGTAATTGGGGAGAGCGGTATTTCTACCACAAAAATCACTGTAGCATGTAAGTTCATTCTTGACCTTAGGAACAGTGTATTCAACAAACTATTGCTTCGATTCAAAAGGTCCCCAAACTAGGATATAAAAAAAAAGAAAAGCTTTTAACTTAAGCTCACTGTCAGTGAATGGATCTCCTCCGAAATAGCTCAGAAAAGATAATAAGTGGACCTTTGAGCTAATACTATGTTGTCACACACACACTTATCATTTCAGCAAAAGGGGAATTATTCATGCACACAAATGCTGGTTGAACTGCTTAAAGTCTAAAGAAAGATCATTAACACTCTGTACATCCACACAAAGATTATCTACACCGCTGCAACGCTCGTCACTGCTTAGGCCATGAAAAATAAAACAAGGCAATAACGGAAAGTGCATTCATATTACAAATAACATGTCTGGCAAATCCAGCTTGGAAATCGATTAGCACATCCAACCAAAAGCAAATCAGCAAAATGTAAAATACAGCCATGTGTTTTTTGGGTTACAAACAATAAACATTTTAACCAGCTTTCATATTTAAAACTTGGGTAACACACAATGACTGTGGCTTAGGTCCTCAAGAGTCAACTTTACCGTAGGTCCCCTCCGGTGGTCGGTAGCACTTGGGAAAGGCCATCAGCTGCAACATGTTGAAGGCATATTTCCTACATCTAATATTCTTTTGAACGTTCTCAATCCGACATCCTTCTCTGGTGATCAAAAAAAAGGGAATGAGAGAAAGAAAAGAAAGGAAAACAAAAAAGTAAACATGAATGAGTTTTTAAATTAGGTTTCTAATGATAGACACAAAATATGATTTAATTTAGTCCCAAAACAAGATGACATCCCAAAATACTAATTTGTGTTCTTATTGAATTAAGTATTTGTTTGTTGAATAACATAAAAAAAATAGAAAATTCTGCAGGAAATTTTGACAGTGTGGCTGCTACTGCCCGAAGACGTCGCAATATATATACTGTATACACGCCGATATTGCCGGTAGTAACGAAGCATGTACACTGCTCAAAAAAATACACTTAAGCAACACATCCTAGATCTGAATGAATGAATGAAATAGTCTTATTGAATACTTTATTCTTTACATAGTTGAATGTGCGGACAACAAAATCACACAAAAATTATCAATGAAAATGAAATTTATTAACCCATGGAGGTCTGGATTTGGAGTCACACTCAAAATTGAAGTGGAAAAACACACTACAGGCTGATCCAACTTTGATGTAATGTCCTTAAAACAAGTCCAAATGAGGCTCAGTAGTGTGTGGCCTCCACGTGCCTGTATGACCTCCCTACAACGCCTGGGCATGCTCCTGATGAGGTGGCGGATGGTCTCCTGAGGGATCTAGTCCCAGACCTGGACTAAAGCATCCGCCAACTCCTGGACAGTCTGTGGTGCAACGTGGCGTTGGTGGATGGAGCGAGACATGATGTCCCAGATGTGCTCAATTGGATTCAGGTCTGGGGAACGGGCGGGCCAGTCCATAGCATCAATGCCTTCGTCTTGCAGGAACTGCTGACACACTCCAGCCACATGAGGTCTAGCATTGTCTTGCATTAGGAGGAACCCAGGGCCAACCGCACCGGCATATGGTCTCACAAGGGGTCTGAGGATCTCATCTCGGTACCTAATGGCAGTCAGGCTACGTCTGGCGAGCACATGGAGGGCTGTGCGGCCCTCCAAAGAAATGCCACCCCACACCATTACTGACCCACCGCCAAACCGGTCATGCTGGAGGATGTTGCAGGCAGCAGAACGTTCTCCACGGCGTCTCCAGACTCTGTCACGTCTGTCACATGTGCTCAGTGGAACCTGCTTTCATCTGTGAAGAGCACAGGGCGCCAGTGGCAAAGTTGCCAATCTTGGTGTTCTCTGGCAAACGTCCTGCCCGGTGTTGGGCTGTAAGCACAACCCCCACCTGTGGACGTCGGGCCCTCATACCACCCTCATGGAGTCTGTTTCTGACCGTTTGATCAGACACATGCACATTTGTGGCCTGCTGGAGGTCATTTTGCAGGGCTCTGGCAGTGCTCCTGCTGTTCCTCCTTGCACAAAGGTGGAGGTAGCTGCTGGGTTGTTGCCCTCCTACGGCCTCCTCCACGTCTCCTGATGTACTGGCCTGTCTCCTGGTAGCGCCTCCATGCTCTGGACACTATGCTGACAGACACCGCAAACCTTCTTGCCACAGCTCGCATTGATGTGCCATCCTGGATGAGCTGCACTACCTGAGCCACTTGTGTGGGTTGTAGACTCCGTCTCATGCTACCACTAGAGTGAAAGCACCACCAGCATTCAAAAGTGACCAAAACTTCAGCCAGAAATCATAGGAACTGAGAAGTGGTCTGTGGTCACCACCTGCAGAACCACTCCTTTATTGGGGGTGTCTGTCTTGCTAATTGCCAATAATTTCCACCTGTTGTCTTTTCCATTTGCACAACAGCATGTGAAATTGATTGTCAGTGTTGCTTCCTAAGTGGGCAGTTTGATTTCCCAGAAGTGCGATTGACTTGGAGTTACATTGTGTTGTTTAAGTGTTCCCTTTATTTTTTTGAGCAGTGTATTTTCAAGGTACACCACATGCTCTGTGTGTTTCACTGTGAGAGACATGTAGAGAATACAATGGTTGTATTGCCTTGTTTAATTACCATTGCAACAGGAAATGAATCAATGAATGACTGAAAGAATGTTTTTAAAAATGTATTATCAATGTGTCATGCATAACTACACCCAACCCACTTACAAGTAACCACTTGGGCTTACAAGTAACCACATATTCATACAAGGCAGGGCCAGAATGCAGTGTACACATTTTAATAGAAAAAAAACACAACATTTCCAAGCTTTTTGGCCAAAAATGGTGTATAAAGAGTAAAAATGATGGGACCTTGAGCAATTTGTTTGGAAAAATCACAGAATATTTTCCTGCTCTGCTCCACTCTGACAGTTATGTCCTCACTCTAGCGCTGAACATTCCGTGCAATACACACCCATTATAAAATCTGAAATCCCATTCACTTCCCATTTGCTTCGTTTTTCGGGATTTTCGGGGAAACTGCTGGGCGAATCTCTCTAGAAAATAGATAGCACACGATTCCCGATCAGGCCGCACGTTTTGATGTATTTTTTGCGCAGGTGTTAGCAACGCTGTGTGAGGAGAAGCGCGCCAAACTTTCTGGATAAACATTATTAAGCCTGATTGATTATATACAGTGCGCTTTGGCACAGGCAGTTTTACTGCCTTTGTGCTACAAAGCCACACTGAATGAATACATGCATGACACATTTGATTGGTAACAACTGATAACACCATTTCACAGCTGTCTAGCTGGTGTAGTGTAAACAAGGCACATAACACTTGGGTCATAAGTGTCACTGTTTAACATTCAACAAATCAGAATCCTGAATTACCAGGGGCCATGGTGTAATATATTTAACTGTTTGCAGTCTTTGTATGACTCCTTTGTTTTCAGCCCGTCAATGTCAGGGGTAAAGACTGACTTTTCCTCTAAACCCATTTTCACTAAGAATTCGCTCTTCCTTCACTTGAACAACGACAGATCCGCTAATTAGCCAAAATTAACAGGGAGGAGGATTATGTGAGAGAAAGATCATTTTATATTAACAAAATGTTCTCCTTTAGAGTTAAAAATAGTTCACATGAATCCTAAAAACCAGTGGCGGGGCGTGCAATTTATACCTGGGCCTTCACTGCTGTCCTACTACAGTTGAACCACCTCCTAATAACCTCATTATGACTATTTGTTTCGTGTAAAAATGAGGCTCAACACCTACAAATACACTAACTGCAGTGCAGATACATGAATACGCGCATGACGGGACAATGCATATCGTCAAAATCAATTCGCAAAACGGGGGAGCTAAAACACGCATTCCTCCACACACTAAAGAGCACGAGCCATTCAAATAGTATTCCCATCAGAGGGAACAATATTAACCACACCATAGACAAATTAACACAGTAGTAACGCTCCTATCACTCCTTCCAGGAAATATACCACACCTTAGTTCTTGTTACTGGGGGATTTATTCGTCTGTCAACACCGAGAGGGAAAATGAGTCCACTTGAAAACACATGAATCTTCAAAGATGATGACTTAAACACTTTAACTTCACTTTAACACCTTGACTTTAACACTTTGCGCGGAGTACATAGACTTCTGCCGCTTCACGTGTCTTCTTGCTGCTGTGCACCGACTAAATGTGTCCCCAGTGCAACATTGGACGTAACAATAGTTCCTATCACATATAAAACCAAACAAAAATCCATATTCATAAAAACAAGTTGTACAAATAATAATATATAAACAAGCATATTAAAGCTACTGCAGATGTAAAAACAAAAGCAGTTCACTTACCAAAGCTTCTGTTCTTGAAGAAAAACATATAACTATACTGAAAACAGGTTTTATAACAGATATTTCAACACAGTTCAACAGATAGTTCTTAGAAGTATGGAAGCCAGCATTCCTAGAAGGAAGGATGATGGCGTCAGGAATTTTGGCCGAGTACTAGAAACACTTCCCATCTAAAGAGCCGAATGTCCTGCCAAGATGTTCTGTTATTGTTTCCCCGATGAAGATGAAACATATGACCAAATTACATATTATATAAGATACCATATTTGGTAACCAGAGGTGCTGGGTTTGTGGTTCAATTGACGCATTTGTTTGGTGGAAAGTGACCTGAGGGGGGTGAATTTAGACTACAAGTGTAAGCTGTAAAAAGTAATACATTGGACTTGTTGGATGTTGCCGTGTGCTCATTAAACACTTCCCGCTGGTTGCTACTCCAAGAACTGCGTCTCTTCTCTTCATTTCAGCCACAACCTAATGGTAGTGTTTCTGACACAACACTGTTCACTATTTAAAGACAAAGTCCATCCTCCTTTCTTTGTTAATAAAGAGTTCAATGACACGGTTGTTCAGTAACGTTACATCCGTGCATTTTAGTTCCAGTAAGAAGTCCTTCTCGATTCATCGATGCCAGTGATGACAGTCGAGCCTCCCCAGTTGTATTTCTTGAATACGTCTTAATGCGTTTGAGGGCTGAAAATGTCCGCTCGACAGAGGCAGTTGATATTGGGATTGTCACCGCCTAACATGTCACGCTAGCCCACTGACCAATTACGTATGGCTAGGCCAGCTAGCAGGCTCTGGCATGTTAAAGAATACGCCCAACATGTCAAACTAAAAATCTGATTGGTTGAAAACTATGACACTCAACAATATCGTCCCCATTCACTTAAACTGCAAAGGGATTCACTTGTAATTCTGAAGGCCTCCGGGCAGATTGTTTTAACCTAGAGACAACATAGGGGCGAAATCTGATTGGATAATAGCTCTACTTAAAACAAGCTGCACTGAAAGCAATGCTGCAGGCTGGAAGCAGAGCAACTAAGGAAGACAGTTGTGCAATGAGAAAATAAGCTAATGGGGAAAAAAAATTACAATACATGTAGTGTTTTTATGAAAAATTATTAAATTATAAAATAGCTATAACTTATTGATTCTGTCTAGGCCAGCAGAGGAGGCTTTGCTGGCCCACCACTGCTAAACACTAGATTCAAGTGCAGTAACACTGTATTCACTCATGTCTTCCAATGATTCAGTGATATATCAAAAATGATGTTTCTGTTTAAAAGCACAATTTGGTGTTGGGCAAGACAGTTAGAGTTCCAGACAAATGACAAACAAGCTGCCCTACAGGATTCTGACAACTGTAAGGGAGTCACCCTTAAGTTAATTAAGGAAGTGAAGCTGCCTCTGGGTACACTTCATTTCCTCACGAGGTGCAATAGCTAACATTTGCTTTTCCACACTGCATAAATTGCTGCAATAAAGTTTTATGATAGTTTTGACATGAGCACCTTTAAAGGTGTTTATCGTTAACAGTGTGGGGAATCCAGTGTGCTGCAGCCAAAACAATGAAAGCTACTTGTGTTTTCTCAAGCTGCAGTGCGTTGAGCTCTCTCTGACACTGGTGTGTGGAAATCAGCCAAGAGCTACACTCACAAGATACACGGCGCACACCATGATGGTAAAAAAACAAAAAACTAGTTTTTTTTCAAAAACTATTAAACACACATCAATGAGCCCCATTGGTGCAATGGGTGACATGATCTTTCATTATGATGAACATAGGAACTGTAGTATATTTTGGACCAATCCCTCATACATCGTCCTGCCGCTGTAAATACCTGTTCTCACCAGTAAACCAAATGAGTATTATTCCGCAGCTTAAAGCAAAAAAAAACGAGAGTGCCCAGCTGTTTCACGAAAAACAACAGCCTTTTTACTTTTTTTTGTATAAATAGTATTAATGGGCTTGGGGCTGGTTAACACAGTCAGGGACGGGAAGTCAGAAAGCTTTGAACATTGTTCAGCTCTTGGAAAAATATTGACAAATGCCAGGCATATCCACCTTAAAATGAAGATGTCTGCGAGTCAATATAAATGTAATGTATATCGATATCAAGTTAGCGTGAGCCTAGCTTTAACATTAGTCTAAATAAAGTTTGTTCTTGTCAGATGTTAAGGACTGACTTAAAGCTTGTCAGAAAAGATTCCTTGCAAATCAAGAAAGAGTAAACATTTAATTGCCGGTTATTTTACTTGATACCATCTGATTGAAATAGATTTTCCCCAATCCTTCGCTGCTAATCAGGGGTTAACACCTCACAGCTTGATGTTGATATGAAATCACTCGCACTTATTAACTTTCTTTGAGAAAGTCTGTCAGATCCAACTACCACCCCTCAAAAGAGAATAACCAGCAAACACAGAAAAAGGAGTGAGTAGAGATGGCATTGTCAGCAATTTATTGATATTTTGCAAGCAGAAAAACAAGACTTAAAATGAGCCACACAACCAGTAAGTGCGAGCTAACGAGCAGCAGGGCAATGGGGTAAAAGTGTCGTGACGCTGGTTTGTTCTCTGTCATGGAGCCAGCCTCAGGGTCCTCCCACTGCCCAATGTCTCCCTGGGTCAGCCGACTGCAGGGGCGCCCATCAGAGTGAAACAGAACGAACAGATCAAAAACCGGTGGTGTTAGTGCAGTCTAGATGCTGTCTAAGTGGGACTTCTAGCACAGATTGATCACTTGAGAGATCATACTAGGCTGGTACCAGAAGGCCCACTTAGACACAGATCCATTAGTACAGACTTAAAGAGCCACAGACAAGCAGGCATTGAAGAATGGAGCAGAAATGTGAGAAACAGACTCACGAAGAGCTGCATGTTAAGCCGCATAATGAAATGACTTGCTTGGCAGAGGATGGACAGAGGAGGCATGCAGTTTTATGCACATTTCATAGTGAAAGTTTTATGCAGAATCAATGTGTTTTCATTACATCTGATCCAGCTGATTTGCATTTACTTAAGTCTAGAGCAGAAGACTCATTGTTTACGGACGCGGCGTAACAGGTAATGTGACACTTCGATGTCCTTTTGGATAGAATTTCACTTGATTCACACTTTGTTTATGAGAGACTTAACTCACTGTCACTTTGGGCAGAACAGAAAACAATTATTAAAGAGTAAAACTGCTCCCTTTTGAGATAAACAACAACTTTTGACAAGCGCAGAATGTCCATGTTAGACATTCATTAATTCGTATGATCTTTAGCCTGTGTGGATAATGAAACTAGGAAAAGACAGACAACCACATGCCTGAACAGCGTAATACCATCCAAACAGCCAAATACCATCCACCCTTAATGCTACAAGTACAAACCAGTAGGTTGTGTGAAGTACACACTTCCTGACATCAAAGTTCTTATCAAAGTTCTTGTACAGTAAAACACGTCTGTCCAAACTTATGTCATGGATGGGTGAACGACCGGTCCAGCTTGTCTTATCAGCAGCATCAGCCTTCCCTATTCTTATTCAAAACAAAACATCAAACCAAAATCAATAAACAGACAAATATGAGAAGAAATCTCAGCTTCCTTTGACTACAACAAGCACAGTTGACTCATATACCTGCTGACGTTGCAGTTTCCACCCCATGAAAATGAAAGCAAATTAGCATATTTCTATTGTCACGTTTGGGCAGTTGTTTCAACTCACTGTCTTTCCTGTGCAGAATAAGCATCAGGTTGCGGGGAAAGCAGATGTATCACTTACTAAAGTGATGACGTTAGATCGCAGTTGCATTGTCAACCAGATAGATGTGACCCAACAAACTCAAATGACGGTGCCTTAAATCATGGTAAATACACTGATGTTAGTGCTGTGTTAACCACTTGACCGTACAGATAGATCTAGTTATGTTTTATTAATTTAAAAGCATTAAGCTTATATATAATCCAAACTAATTCCATTAAAACACAGCTAATATTTTGGTTTGCAGCAAACAAAAAATGTGTCAGTGAAAAGTACTACTAGAAATATAACGCAGCTCATATTTGCCACGTAAGAATCTTTTACACGTATAAAGATTTTCTTTTGCTCCTTTGAGCTTACGATTAACTTCCTCCATTATCCGCCCCCCCCCCCCCCCCCCCCCCCCCCCCCCCCTCACTTCAACTCTAAATTAATGTTAAATTCCACTTATTTTAAAAACGAATCAATTTAATAAGTACAGTGGTTTAACAAAGTAGAACTGTTTATAGTGTTTGAAGAATTGAATCAGACTTTTGAGAAGTCAAAGAGTATCACTTCATTGTGCCTGGAGGATATCACTGCAGATTACTGGAGTGCACTTTCACAGCTAAAACGCAGCTTCCTTTTATCTTTTTAGACTAGATCTTCATCACTGACCTACCACCATCATGCATTTATAAAAAATTCCATTGAGAAAACCTAAAGCACGTATTTTTAGTAAGTTTAACGTATCACTGTAGGTGCTGCATTCAAACACTGAGCTACTGTTTGAATGCAGCACCTGTAGTAAGACGGTGATCTACTGCTGTTTCACTCCCGAGCTCTGTGGCACGTGTTCAAATTCTTTAGACATCACAAAGGGATAATAATAGTCCGCTACACATACATTTAGAGGAACGCTTTTGTGTAACAAGATCCTTATTATAATCTACTTAACATTATTAGATGTGCCCAGGGCTGGTAATTGCCAGGATCTATTTATTTTCAAGGTTAAATCAATTTACAATATTCTACAAATTGGTTATGCATTCTACTGTATATGAGGAGATCTGATGAACTTGTCACAAGGTTGAGTAGTTTGTAATAATTCTAAATAGCAAACTTACTGCAAAGATTTCTATTAAAGCATTCATTTTTGTATATTTCAACTACACTTGACCAAGACTGTATTGTTAGTTATGTATCAACCATTTGGTTGGGTGAAGACTTATTTATTGAGTGTGTTGACTGTAACAATGTTTCTAGTCCGTAAACCCTTCCACACCCACCACCCTAGAGATATAATATTGTTAAGGTTTGTTAAGTTGCTTACTGTGCTGTCCATTGTACAACTTGATGTTTTACATCACACCAGCAAATGTGCATCTCATCGGTTCGATGTATTCATTTCATTAACTTGTTAACTTACTTTATAAAAACAGGTTATTATGTACTCAAAGTGGCAATCCTTAAGATTTCCATCCTGGCTGACTTTGAATTTTCACATGAGTGAAAAATTCAACAACAGTCTGGAGTCAGTTTGTTGCTAAGTGAGCATTACATTTTCAGAATAGTGAGCATAGTACCATGCACACATTTTGTGTGTGTATACAATGGAGAGAAAGCAGCATTTGTTTCGGGAATGTCACCACAGACCTCCAGTTTGTAATACTGCAAATGACTAGATATTGAAATACTTTCATCAGTGGGCCACAGGCTCAATCACCATCGTCTGAACTTCTTCTGTGATTGAACAGTTTTCGAGATTATTACTTTAATCACCCCATCTTTTTTACTTTACACCAATTTCTGATCCAGATTAGTTGTAAAATCTGTTGAGTGATTGAGTTGTGGCCAGTTGTTATTTGTGTGTTTGGTCATGTAATGCCCCGTCCACTTATTCATCTAACTCAATTGCCATCAGCTGGCCTGTACAGGTCATTACCACAGGCATTTCAGATGTGCACTTCGCCGACGGCCTTAAAAAATGTCTAAAGTTAGAACTTATCGGATTTAGACAGATGCAGGTGTTTACCCTGCTGGCACATACAAACATTAAAAGGCAGCAGTGTCCCTGCAGCACTGATGGGAACATGCATGGTTGCCTTTGAATGTGTGAGGGAAGGCGGTGATGGTGGAGGGAACACACGATGTTTACAGTGGCACATCAAACGGTGATAAGATGGGAGGCGACAGTGGAGACAAAATGTCTTTCATGTGTGCGATGATGGCATCAGCTTTGACTCGCGTAACATTTGCTGTGGGTGCAGGTTATTTCTTTAACCAGACTTTTGTAATCACATGTCTTTTCAAGGATTAAAGAATGCAACTGCTAAATCTTCAGCGTTACTGGCTAAAAGGTCAGATCACGCACAGTTCTATCACTTGCCTCTTGTAGTATCTAGCCATGCTGTTAGTTTCAGTTTTGCGAGCTGAGATTTTGAGATATCTACGCTGAAAACTCTGCTGACAACCCAATGCAGTTCAAGTGAATGGTATTTAATTTGTGCTCTTTGAAGCACTTAAAATTCGCCAATTTGAAAACCCAAGATTGTGTCTTTCCAGAAACAACAACCTTGTTAATCCATAGATCTCATTGACAATCGCTTTCATAGGAACTATGAAGAGTAAACAAAACTGTTTTTCTGGAGAGACAAGCTGCTACTGAAGTTGTTACATGTTTTTCTTAGCTTTGAGCATTGGGGGTGGTGACGGAAATCTCGGAGACACATCTCTGAGATTTTATCTGACCAAATAAAACCAAAACTATCTGCACGGCTACATATTACTGAGTCAAAATAGATGATTGACTTTTTAAATGCAGCATGTTTGGGATTGGTTGGAATAATAACTTGCACCCATAATAGTTTATAGTATCTTCTATTGCTGTCTTACCGCCGCATACAGTCCAGAGCACGGATGAAGAAATCCTTGCTGAGCTGGTGTTCGTCACGTAGGAGGGCACACTGCTCTAATGTGACAGACATGGATGTCCGGTCTTTGGCACTTTTACAGCTGGTAAACCTGATGCCATTTAACCTTCGGCAGATCTGGAGGGAAGTGGAAAGAAAAACACACCTAATGATTACATGCATCACTAAAAGCAAATTGTTCCTTCTTTGTCAGTAATAGTGACTCAAATTGAAAATCTTTGCCTTGTTTTACATCTGCATTTGACCCTGACTTTAAATCTAATTACCTCAAACCATTGTGGTCTTATTTGCTGAAACACATGTGTGTTGTTTTTTTGTTACTTTACAATATTTTTTTTCTTTATGTACATATTAGAACCTTGAGAAGATAGTTAATCTCATTGTCTTGTCTAATAAATAGAAAAAAACTCTAAAATATAGCTTAAAAAAAGAAATGTCTCAACAACTGTTAGATGGATTGCCACAAAACTTTGTAGAGACATTCGTGATCCACAGAAGATAGACTTTAATAACTTGGGTGATCTTCTAACTCAGCAGAACTTTGTGTTTTGCACTTATTAGAAAATATTAGCATGATAACACATTCAATTAAGAAGATGAACATGGTAAACACATTTCCACCCGAACATCAGCACAGAGCCGCTAGCATGGCTGTAGATTCTTACATCTATCTTCTGTGAATCACAAGCACTGTAAGAACATGTTAAACAATTCATTATCAGATGATGAATACCAGGGAAAAGGTCAGTGTCTATAAAGTATCCTCTTCCAAAGTCAATCCATCATAGTCAGGCAGTTACTTTTTGTTTGGCTCTCATTAAAGCACATGAAATATCAATATGTCAAAAACGTAATACTACGCTACGTAGTGTTTACAGATCACAGTTACCAAGATAGGAAGTTTATTTAATGCCGTTCAGAGAAAAGAGTCTTCCTCGACAATAATGTAAAGTCGCAATAAAAAAAACTGCTCACCGTTCCAGCAATCCATAGTATCTCCACATTCTTTCTCTTCTTTGTAACTACATTCTGGCCCAGGGTTTCAAGTAATTCTTTTATGTCAGTCTGTGTCTGAAAACATGGTAGACCTGTTCATACAAAGCACAAAACACATTCTAAGTGAGTGGCTGTGTTTCTTTCTTTGTTCTGGTGAAAATACAAGTTTGAGTACAGGCTGCCACTCAGAGCTGAATGCAGGTTCTGATGGATTGATGTGTGTTAGTAGACAAAAGGGAAACAAATCACTCAACACATTTTGTTGAAGAAAATTACATTCCTAGACTTTCTAACTGATAAAGTGACACTGTATAAATTGTCCTGGTGTGGTAAACTCCTTAAGATACTCAATGCATACTATAGAAAACTACCCTCATGAACTGGAAATCAAGAAATAACACACACATCACACACTGGAGAAACTTAATGATAGAATATATTTCAATGGACAATCTAACCTCGTCCATCATATACAATACAACAGAACACCACTCCACCTGGTCATCCCTCACTATGTTTCTGCAAACGTCATCCTATTAATATTTGTATAGTATATATCTATTTTCTTTATGTATTTATTGCTATTATTGATTTTTGTTTTGTTGTTTTTCTTGCCTAACAACCAATTGAAACCCACGTACATGCATACATGAACATCCATATGCACATACTTTGTTTTTTAATTGTTATTATTATTTTTTTATTTCTCTCCTTTCATCTCAAAAGGCTCAAGGACACACACACACACACACACACACACACACACACACACACACACACA
>NW_022280058.1:4733774-4740635 GCF_004355925.1 Anarrhichthys ocellatus | reverse complement strand
CACACACACACACACACACACACACACACACACACACACACACACACTATATGATGTTTGCTAGCTTTTATCCCACTGTTCTTGTCATCCTCTTGTTGTTATGTCTATGTATTGTCTAATATTGTCTCTTGTCTTTCAATAAAAAAATATAAAAAAAAAAAAATAAAAAAAAAAAGATACTCAATGCATACTAAAACAGTTTCAAACTATTATTTGCCAATACTGCTTTCCTCACATCTTTGTAACTGCACATGAGAGTCACTTTGCTGCAGCAGTGGAACACCAGTTCTAGTATTTCTCAAAGATTTCAGAGATAGGCATTTTATTTTGGTAAAAATAAATGAAACATTTGTGCACTTACATGCTAGTGGCACCTTTTCACTTAATGATTTGTAATATGCCTCTAACATCTCAAAGTTCCTCTGGTTTATTCTTTCCTGTAGAGAGATATCTCCGAACCTAAGAGGATGAAGAGAATAAGGACGGTTATGGTGCAGCATCACCAAGATGCTCAAGAAAATGTGCCGAGCGGTGATTGCTGTGTTCAGTTCAAAAAAAAAAAGGTTATAAAACATGAAAAAAGTTGCTTTTTCAAAAAAAGAATACCTAAACATTTTCAACCAGTTAACATAAGTAAATGCAACATAGTTACATTTTAAACAATTATTTGAGTGAGTATGCCATTAAAGGTTCAAATGTCTCCAGCGCAGAAAGATTTTTGAATTTAATTTCTGGAATAGATGCACATTAGTTTATGACCACACTGGCCTTGTTTAACATGTTCACACAAAGAGCGCTTGTAAGTAAGTTCAACAGATTGTGGTGAACAACGACTGCAGTACCTCTCTGCTATTGTTTGCTGTTCGTTGATGCCCACGTTAAACAGCACCGGGAATACTCGTAGAGGCTTGCCCTCCTTGATCTCCTCTGGCAAGGTCTGGAAAACCAGTCTTGGTAATGGCACTTCGACAGTGAAGTGGTCTCTGAATGCAGGGAAAGAAGAAGAAAAAAGAAATTCAACACATTTTGCAATTCTGTAGAACCTGATGAGTTTGGGAAGTTGTGCAATTTGACGCTTAAGACAGGCCTGTACAAGCTATACAAAGAGAGACAGATTGCGTGTATATGCATGAGAGAAAGAGTTTGATTGTGTGAGACAGATTGCCTTACAAGAGGATCATCTTATCACACTTAGCATAATGCGCACATTTACTAGCTCAAATCAACTGGCTTGATGTTATACAGCCATTACAGTGAGCCAGCATGCACAATTTCCAAGGGCTTCCAAGGTGCAAAAGTCTGAGCTACATCCTTATTGCCAGCTGTACAGAAGAGCTGTCCTGCAAAGTGAGGTAGACCAAAAGATCCTCAAAAGCTAGACATCATGCTGCGATCCAAAGAAATTCAGGAACAAATGAGAAACAAAGTAATTGAGATCTATCAGTCTGGAAAAGGTTACAAAGCCATTTCTAAAGCTTTGGGACTCTAGCGAACCACTCTGTGGACTGACGAGACAAAAGTTGAACTTTTTGGAAGGTGTATGTCCCATTACATCTGGCGTAAAAGTAACACAGCATTTCAGAAAAGGAACATCATACCAACAGTAAAATATGATGGTGGTAGTGTGATGGTCTGGGGCTGTTTTGCTGCTTCAGGACCTGGAAGACTTGCTGTGGTAAATGGAACCATGAATTCTGCTGTCTATCAAAAAATCCTGAAGGAGAATGTCCGGCCATCTGTTCGTGACCTCAAGCTGAAGCGCACTTGGGTTCTGCAGCAGGACAATGATCCAAAACACACCAGCAAGTCCACCTCTGAATGGCTTAAGAAAAACAAAATGAAGACTTTGGAGTGGCCTAGTCAAAGTCCCGACCTGAATCCAATTGAGATACTGTGGCATGACCTTAAAAAGGCGGTTCATGCTCGAAAACCCTCCAATGTGGCTGAATTACAACAATTCTGCAAAGATGAGTGGGCCAAAATTCCTCTACAGCGCTGTAAAAGACTCATTGCCAGTTATCGCAAACGCTTGATTGCAGTTGTTGCTGCTAAGGGTGGCCCAACCAGTTATTAGGTTTAGGTGGCAATCGCTTTTTCACACAGGGCCATGTAGGTTTGGATTTTTTTTCCCCCTTAATAATAAAAACCTTCATTTAAAAACTGCATTTTGTGTTTACTTGTGTTATTTTTGTCTAATATTTAAATTTGTTTGATGATCTGAAATATTTAAGTGTGACAAACATGCAAAAAAATAAGAAGTCAGGAAGGGGGCAAACACTTTTTCACACAACTGTAAAATAACCTGGTGTTGTGAAAACACTCGATTTCTTACTATGTGACAGTCCAGACATCATATTCTTGTCAAAGAGGAACTGGCTGCAACTCCTATAACTCCGTCCAGTTGTAATTAGCTAATGATCGACAGAAACCTTTCTACAGTTTGAGTATACAGTCAGTGATTGTGCAGAGAATGTTATAGTCTGTGACTATGATGTTGTTAATCAGGCAATATGGGAACAATGTTCTAACACACCACACATAGTGAGTACCATCTGAGTACTTGAGAACCAGCATGTTATAGTTACTAAAAAGGTCTTACACACTTATTGATAGATGCGTCAGATTAAAACTTTGATCGAGAAAAAAACAAAGTTTGCACACTAAACTCACTTTCTTAAAAACGTTCCAGTCATGTATTCATATGATCATATGCTGGATTTCCACTGTAAGAAAGATTAAGGAAATTACACAATATTAACGTAGTTGGGTTTTGTTTTCTGAGAAAAAAAAAAAATGATTGGACCTGTAAAATAACTCTCAAAACTAAAATATGTTAATTTAATGAATTGCTTGATTTAAATGCTTGTCAAGAGACTTACAAATAAAGCTCTAGCGTAAGTTCAGACAGGACAGTGTATTTACTATACATCTGCCATCACTCCTCGTGCAAGCACACTCATTATTTCCTTGCTGTTATTGTTTGGGGCTGTCAATCATGGTATCAGCTGTCTAGATCAGCTGGTGTCTCTATCCAATAGCACAATGACACAATTACATCGTTAGCCTATGATCTTGCAGCTGTCTCTCTTAAATACGATTGTCTCTCTACCTTCAGTACATTCATGCTGCTGTTGCGCAACCCTCCACCTCCCCATCTCCGCAGATTCATCAGCGTCATCAACTCATCATTCTATCAACCTCATCAGCCACCATCACCACCAGTGTCTGGACTCCACGGGGAGATTTATCTTGTTGCCGCTCAGTACAATCACAACTCGATCACAAATCTCCTCGTCGAGTTCAAGCGCCAAAGAATTTCTGTGTCACTCATTAATCACTATCACCTTTTATGTTACTTCCTGTGTACCCCTAGGCACACTATATAGGCCGTAACATGCATCATCTGTCATAATAAATGTTAACTACTAATCATTCACTTGTCTCAGTTCCTTATAATGTAGCTAATAATGTATAATGTCACTACTAGCATAGTAGCGCAGTTCTATGCTAGTACTAGAACAGGTTGTAGTACTCAAGAGGCTAATTGAACATGTTAGATTCAGGCAAAGAAAAGCAAGCAGAGAAGGAGATGATGATGTCTCACCGTCGGCCACACACTAAAGGCTGGAGGTCACTGAGGTTGTCTGTCTTGGCCTCTGTAATCTGGAACAGGACTCTCTGCAGGTCTGAGATTCCAACCTCCATGTCCTCCAGCATCCCGATCTCCTCACCTTAATCAGTTCAACAAAACAATATTAGTCGTGAATTAATCCTTGCTTGTCAAATGTCTTTTTAGTTCTTCAAAATTAGGTGAGCTCGGCTCAAATTTTAAAATGTCAGAGGGTTAAAACTGGATGATGAATATAATTCAGAAACTGCACACATTTTATACTACAGAGATGTTGTTTTCATCATAATAAAAGGTTAAAGCATTAGCTGTCTTCCAGCTGTTAATTCTGCTGACCAGTCCATTGCACTTCCTTGAGAGCTGCAAACTAACATGAATGAGAACTTTGATCACGGACCTGCAAATAACTAGAATAGATCTACTCATATCTACAGGGAACTCTCTTCAAATCAGTCTCTAATCTCTATTTTGATCTGTTCAGAATCCATCCATGACACTCTGGTCAACCTTCACCTGGAACATGTTGTTTAAAACACAACAATATAAAGGTGCAAGTAATAAAAAACTGCAGTGACTCATCATCTTGCTACATAATTTGTTACAGCTTCACATTTACTCATCACATTGCTCAGGCTCGCCCAAACCAAACTAAACCAAACCAGACCAAACCAAACCACTCTTTTAGGTTTTGCCTTTCTAGAAAGCAAATGAAAGTGAACAACTGTGTTCAGTGGAGGTTTTGAGTTCAGATTTTATCTTTGAAAATGTACTCACTGTAGGTGCTGAGCAGACTCTCAAACTGGGCCACCAGGCCAACCAGGTGGAGCTGCCTCAGGAAGCCTTGGTCCTGCATTCCTGCATACAGCCTCATAACAAAACCACAGGCTAGGGCTGCCAGCTGCCACACACACACGCACACACACACGCACACGCACTTCTTTGACATTTGAATTTACAGATTGAAAGAGTAAGTTTTGTTTTACTAGGGATGTTTTGCAGTATTATCTCGGTGTGGCTACCTACTGCCTGACTGAAGACCACATCTCGCCTCTGTTGGAGGAGGAAGCCCTGTGGAATGCTGCAGGCTGCCTCCTGCAGGAGCACAAAGGTCATGGCTCTCTTTGCCTTCTCCACCACCTCCATCACACACTCCTTTAACCTGGTCACCAGAGGACACAGCTGCTCCCTCCAGTCACCTGCAGAGAAAAATTGGATAAAAAAATTGGATAAAAAGGTGTAGACGGAGATAAGACACTAGTGACGTGGTTGTATTAGAGTATGTCTTAACACTTGTGCTCGCTGCCAGAAACAACACACAGCTTACCTGTAAAGTGAAACCGGTTTATGTTTGCTTGAAAGAGGGGAAGGAATTACCGGAAAGACAAACACAAAACAAAAACAAAAAACTTCAAGCTGTTTAAAGAGGAACCAGAGGAACCACATACAAAAACATTGCACATACAACTTTAGATGAAAATTAAATAAAACTGGTATACACAGTATAGTCATGAAATTATTTATTGTATTGTTAGGCACAGCGAGCAAAGGCAAATGATTGGCTAATGCATGATATCACTATTGTATCTTTGAATCAGTGAATGTCTTTTACTGCTAAGTGCTGTTGTGTCCTTAAGGGAAACACTTTGGGCACAAGCACAACAAAAAGCGCAGGTCACAGGCTGTATGGGTGTCTCCAAGCACACCTGCTAATTTGGTACATGTACGTGCAGCAGTGTAAAGTGTAAAGGGTGGGTTGAAGTATAATTATAGGAAGGTGTGGTGATATTTATAAATATAAATACACATCATTGACGTCATAGCTCTGAAACAGCTGTGCCAATCAATGAAGTATGATATCAACAACAGCTCTATGCTCCTCCAGGAAATTATATTGTTGACTGGATAGTGGCACAATGTGAACATACAGCACCACAAATCTGCAGCCAAAGGCAGATGGTGTGAAGTTTTTAACAGTTAATTAGTACGCTGACGAAAGAAAGAAATCATTTAAAAAAAAAAAAAAAAATAGTTTGTTGAAGCCATTTATATGATCGCATTATTCAACGCTATTTCAGTCCTAATTCTGCACTACATTACGTCCTAAATGATTACATCGTATTGTAATTGATATGACGTACCTACATTTCAAGAATAAAACATAGAACACTTTGTCATGTCTCCCACATAAACACGCAAAAAAAAAATAGTTATAACCAACCACAGCTTCCTCTACTGTCACGCATTCACTTTCTTGGTGTGCCTGTGAAGGGGGGGCAGGGACCGGTGACAGTCGTTAACAGTCACAACAATTTTAAATTAGAAATGATGTCAGCTATTGGTTGCATTTGAAGCAGGGAGATTTACATCCAATCACAGTAATGACGTAAAACAAATGAATCTGAGAATGGCCAGGTAATTTAGTGATATCCCTGCAGTTGTGGTCTTGACTGGCCTTGAAATAGATTCAAAAAGTCCTCTTTGTCTGAGACAAAGCCGAGGTAAAATTGCGTTGATTCACAAGAAGTAGTTTATGATTTAGCAACATACTATCTGTCCTGCTGCCTACAGATGGCTGTGATTTCATGGTGATATGCATTTCCTCCATCCAAAACAAGTTTCTGATGATCTGCTCTCAAGCCAACAGGGGGCAGTGTTGGTTAAGCAATTAGCAAAACTAGTTTCCCACCGAGCATTTGGTTCAACTTCAACATATTTAAAAGTTCTAGGGGATGGGGGGCTGGATTAGTGTGGACAGGCACACACACAGGCAAACAAAAGCACAGTTGGATTCCACCAATAATGTATGGCACATCAGCCTTGCCCATGCCAGAAAAATCATGTCTTATCTCGTTCTGCAAATACCGCCTCTGCACAAAGAAGGAGAAACAGAACTCCAGCTGTCATCTCTTCGCCAGCCCACCTGTCCAAACATCAAAACCCCCACAAAGTCTTGTCATCAGACGCCCGGGCTTCGCCGGTCTCCGCTAGGAGATAAAGCCTCTCTCATTATTCTGTCCATGTTTGTATTTAGACAGGCAGATGACCACTTGCTCTGAGCCTGTTCAGCGTCTTAATAAAGGTGCTCGGGGGGGGGTTGAGCTTCTCTTTCAGACTGAACACCAGGTGGATGGCCTTTTTCCTATCTGCCAGCTCATTTGAACAGATAGATGCAGGCAGAAACACATGGACACAGAGGCACAAAATGATACAAATGCTTGCGTGTGCACACGTGC
>NW_022280058.1:4721201-4733764 GCF_004355925.1 Anarrhichthys ocellatus | reverse complement strand
CACACACACACACACACACACACACACACACACACACACCCCTTGTCGCCTGGTCAGACTAATGCTGCAGCTCTGTGTGCCAGTTGGCAGTTGTAACAGACTGGGCACTTGTCTGTATACAAGCTTGAGGCAGGATTTCATTGGACGTAAGGGAAGACTGGGCAGCTTGCGGTCAACAGTGAATGGCTCTGCATATCAAATATTGCTTTCATCCACTTCTCTGGCAACGATTTAAGTTTGTATTTTGCAAATGCTTAAACATGAGGGAGCCTGTAAGTTGAGTTAAGTTGAGTCTTGTCTCACTCAGGCTGTAGATAGACTCCAAAACATTGACTGCTCAGTGTTATTTCCCCTCAGTAAAATTGTGTGTGATTTAGTTTAATATATTTTTTGGGTCAAAAAGTTTTCTTAAGCTAAAATAAGCAATAGTTTAGTATTAGCGAATACTAAATGTTGCCAATGATAACGACGGATAGGCTAAAGACAACTCTGCATTGTATTACATAAAGTTACCTATGATGGCTCACAGTATATTGGTTTACCTGAAGAGAGATCTAGAGTTACAACCTCATGGTAACAGTGACCTTACACAACCAAAATCTAATCAGTCAATCTAATCATCCTAGAGTCAAGGTGGATATTTGTGCCAAATTTAAAGAAATTCCATTCAGACGTTCCTGAGATACCACGTTCACGAGAATAGACTGGACGGACAACCCAAAAACATAATAATCCAGCCACGACTGTCGCCTACTGTATATCCATCCATCCATTATCTTTTAACTGCTAATCCTGTTCGGGGTCGCAGGAGGGGGCTGGAGCCGATCCCAGCTGACATTGGGTACATTCAGGACAGGTTACCAGACTATCGCAGGGCTGACAAGCAGCGACAGACGACCATTCACGCTCACATTCACACCTACGGGCAATTTAGAGTCATCAATTAACCGAAGCCTCACTGCTGGACTGTGGGAGGAAGAGGGAGTAAGGGTTATCTAGAATAGGTCTTCATCCATAAGGTATGGGTTTAAATTAAGTATATTTGATTCATTATAAGCATTAAGTTGGTTTTGGGTTGTGATTCTGCAGCTAAAGAAATGTACCTAAATCGAAAACAACAAAAGAAAACTGAAACAGATGTTTGCATAGCAATAAAGAACACACACATTCAAGGGCTAATTTTATATAAATAATCTATCAATTATATCAATTTAGTTTAGAAAGTGGAGGGACGGATAGATGGATGTCCTTTACAGTACAATACAACCTTTATGTTAAATAGCACAGGGAACTGGCTAAAGGCAGGTGAAATGTAACAAGGTGAAACAGAAACATATGATTGTTTGGCACTTATAGCTCACTGAAGCACTGACAAAGACGAGCTCAACTCTGATTTGTTGTGGGTCACGGCCGACACTTCAGTTTGTAGGTTCACGTCATCGACCTCCATTGAAAATGACTCGTAGAATGTTGCTGTGTCGCTCATAATGTGAAAGCAGCATAATATTTTTGAATACTGACCAGCCAACATCAGATGACGAGACTAATGAGAGAACAGGGTTTCCAGTGAGTCAGTTATGTGCCAAAATTACACCCATTTACAGCATTAACATACCAACATTTAATAGATGTTTCACTGATTGATGATTGCGCTTCACAAAAACAGATATTTACCGGGTTTGTGTGAGATGATGACATCAGCTAGCTGCTGCTGCTCAGGGACTGGGTTTTGCTTGCTGTTGTCTTCCTCCTGGAGTTTATCCACCATGGCGATGACACAGTTGAGACATTTGGCCACGTTGGCCCACACCCTGTCCTAAAAGAGCCAAATATACAATCAGCAGTCAGAGATTGAGATGAGATTGTGAAATTGGGGGAAACCAAAACTTGCAATAAAACCAGAAACAAAAATGGTTGAAGCAGCTTTACAGTGTAAACTGGCTTCATGTCCAAACGGTTAAAAGTAAATAGCTGTCTGGATATTATGAGATTACTCTCAAAGCGTTTCAATTGTTTCCAGCTTTCTCGGACCAATAGATGCTTTCACTTGTGTGTGTGTGTGTGCGCGCAAATATGATAATCTAAGTGTGTGTGTGTTTTGTAAATAGTGTTGTTTATTTTGGTCTTTCGTGCTTCAAAAATATAGTTTGAACTTGATAAAACGGTAAGGAAAATTTTGAGCGATAATTAGGCATTGGTGTGCAGAAATCATGTCAAACTCCTGCTGTCAGTAAGGCCGATGCCGTGCTCACACGCAAACAAACCAACAGCCATACACACACTTCAATGAAAAGAAGCAGCATGACTTATTCTGCAGTGACTTTGTCATGATAAAATGTTGAAACTCCTTTGAGAAAACTCATTAAAAAAAGTGTTATGTTTGGTATACAATCCCATTTTTTAAAGTTTTATGCCATAAAAATGGTTAATCTGTCCTGATAGTTTATCTCCCCGTGTGTAATCGACCACAAGGCCAGCAGTAAATATGATAGTTTGTATCATTGTTCTTAAAAATAAATAAAACTCAACTCTTCTTAATGACTTAGAAAAGTAGTCACGCTCACCCATTCCTCCTCGTCGTACTCTTTATGGTGCGGTATGGAGTCTTGGTGCTTCAGCGGCCCACCTTCGCCTCTAGTCGTGCTCTGTAATCCTTCCACATTATTACACACGGCTGTGCTGTCAGTGATCGACGTGGCCGGACTGTGACCTGGAAGTCCCTGGACTGGGCTCGGATTCTGGTCACTGCCCTGGAGGATGTGGCCTTGATGTTGGCCTCCCAGCACCGGGGTTTGCTTCTGGTGCTTGGAAACGTATCCGGGCCGCGCTGCATGCAGTGCCAGTAGTGCACTCTTGACCAATTCATCCTTAAGTGTGTGAACAAATTGTTCCGTCTGTAGCAAAGAGAGTGAGAAAGACAGATTGGAAAACAAATTAAAATGTAAGCGCTGGAAAAAGCAAAAGAGACAGAGAAAGTGGGAAGAGATTGTCACATTTGCAGGGGTAAGAAAATACAGGTGGAAAGTAATCTTGGATGTGTGTAACTATTTACAGAGGAAGGGAAGAGAAACAAGGAAAATGAACACTCCTTCACCATAAACTAGCTCCTCTCCATTACTGCAGCACAGCCGGTGAGCAACAAAAACAGCAACAAACAACAAACAATTCAATTACTCCTCCTCCAGCCTGCTTCTGTGAGGAGCACACCTCCTTTGATCTCAAATTCACCAGCTACTGTAAGGTGATGATGATCCCGGTACCAAGGAGCCTCGCGCTCGCTGCCACCACTGCGTGAAAAATGATAAGGGCTCTCAAGAGTAATTGAGTTAGCGCTGCAAAAGGCAATTTTATTACCACAGCAAAATGCAGTCTAACAAAACACGAGCCAAGCCCTCCATGAAAAGAAACTGGTGATGTCATTCATGTGTATGCATATATTTGCCATACAAACACCCTTTTCCTGCGCCCTACCCAGCACTGGCCCTGACCCATTTGGTGCAAAGTTTAGCTGCCGCCCCTGGCTTCGCAGCCAATTCCACCACCACTGTGGGCAGCTTAAAAGGCCAAGTAGTTATGTTGTTGTAGGCTTTTTTTGTGTTCATCCTCCCTCCTTGATGTGGACTGAACAGTGAGCTTGTCAGCAAAGAAGTAGACAACTGAGGAAAAGTTACCCAGGGCCGGTACGAGAGACGCTTTGTGTGGATGTCAAAAGGAAGTGATTCTGAACTTTGTCTGCTGGTGACTCCTTAAAATGAAGCAATGCCGACTTGTGACTCATTTTAAAAAGCTGCGTGACCGGTCAGCATTTTACCAAAGAAATTATTTTCACTTCTCTGATTGTGTCATTTGCGTAATTATCCATTACTCATCCAGCTATCCAGTATAACATAAGAAAAGGGAATAAAGTAAAAATGGTGGAATAAGAAACTTTGTTTTTTCTCTATTCATATCTTGACTCTGATTCTGACTGTCTTCAGTTCAACAGTCGGTTCAGTCTGTTGCTGATCACTGAGTACAGTACAAGTCTAGTCTAGTCTCAAGCCTATGACATGTGGATGTTTTCATAAGGATGGCAGTCTTCTTGTCTAATGTTCTATATATGATTACAATGTCCTGATTATGAGAGAGAATTTGTTTTTTTTAAATGTTTGCATGTTTTTTATTTAGATGGAATGAAATTAAAGATCTAGAAATTTTGATGTGGTGTTATTAATAAACTTAATGTTAACCTTAATGTTAACATGGCATACAGATTAACAAAAAAAAAATGTAAAAATGGCATGACGCCCGGGCTACACGACCTATTTCCTATCATCATATGGGCGTACACTGAACAAAGATGCTTCACGTCGGTGGAGTCGATCGTCAAACGCTTACAGTTGATCTCAAGCTTATTGAGCTGCAGTTCCAAACACTCGTTACTTCTGTTACTTTGACCACTTTTCACAAATCTGTCACTTTAACTGAGAATAAACTGCTGACTTGAGTAAAGAGTATCTTTGTTCCTCTTATGATGCAGCTACAGTCTGTTTCAGTCATTAACAAAAACATATAACATATTGATTTAAAACATATAAAGACTTATCCACATAGAATGAGCCATTTGATGAATGTTTGAGCACAGAGAGCAAATGATGACCACACTTAAAACACCATTGTATCCAATTCATATCCATTATAATTGCCTTGCTTGGATCCAAATGTGTTCCATTACTGTAAGTCAATGATGTGAGAGCTGAAATCTATGGATAAGACTGTGTGTAATTATCTGAGAACAAGCACTTGTGCTAAAATACTATTCTGCGATGCGCACAATCATACATAAAGAAGTAAACATCATTTTAAAGATAGAAAAATGTCCTACATGGAAAAAATAAGCTACACTTGATCGAGCAATCAAAACACTGAACAGGAACTGGGGATTCAAGATGTAAATTCGCATTCAAATTGAACTCTGCTTATCTGACCTCAATGTTAATTTGCAATCTATGAAACCATGTTTTATTCATCATCATTCCTGAGATGAGCGAACAAAGCCCAACACTGAATTTAAAAGAATCTGGATCTTATTTGCACTTCTTAACCACAGGGTCAAAGAAGTCATGCATTTGAGTAACTTTTTTTGAAACTTATTTTCTATGCAACCCAGGCATTACATTAGAAACCAACCAATCATTCAATCACATTCCTAAATATTCAGCCAGTACCAAGGCTTGTATCGTCTAAGATCAGGATCTACGGCGAAGTGCAGAAAGCATTTTAATGATATGCCGTGCACCAGGATCCATATAGATACTGTGTTCAAAATAGAATATCAGAGGTGCCCTCGTTTGGGCAAAGGAGGAAAGCATTGCGGCGTCATTCTCTTACCAAGACTAAACCAAAGCAACTTTGCTCCTCCCCGCACAAAAGAACTACTCCTTAGTGTAGCTCTTCCCCACCTACCTGTTTTAGAGATCTGAAACGCTCAAAATCCCCTGGGACAAATTCAGTTGCTAGTCTTCCTTCAATATATCTGCTGATATGATCTTGACTGAGCAGTTGTGCAAGTCAGAAAGTGCCTCTGTGGACCTATACTGAGGAAAAATAAGTTACATCTGATCTAAAAAAGAAGAAAACTGAAGAAATCTATTCACCCTGAATGGTTTTGGATGGTTTTACCCTGAAGGATGAGCGGATTTTGGCTGAGTTAAAAATAGAGCTTTTTTCACTCGATGTGACTTCACTTGAGAGAAGCTAAGGGAGGCTGGATGGAGCGAGAGCTGGTCAGATTCCAACAGCACTTGGCTGTCAGGACACTTATTCACGATTGCGTATATAACCTCCATACACCTTATAATCTAATATAATCGTGTGCATAGACGATCAAACCACAGCTCTTCCCAGGTAACTGTTAAGATGGAGACATTCAACTTGTCCTAGGACACAGCTGGAGGGATGGGAGATGTGTTGCAAATGTGCTTTTCACTGTGATTATCATCAGAGTGAAGTCATTATTATCATCATTAACAGAATTATCACCATATATAGAGAAGCAACAGCACATTTGCCGCGCCCGTTGTGAAGTAAAGAAGTGTGATATTTCATTAGGCCTCGAGTCAGGTGATGTGAAGCAAGAAGGAAAAAGTCAGATGCAACGAGTACTTGATAAAAAAAAAGTTCTTTCATCCCCCTGATTTTCTCTGGAGGTGTCTCATCTTCCCATCGTCATCTCAGATTCTCTGAAGGTGTAACTCACTGTCTTTATTGAAGAAACTTCACACACACCGCAGTGACACACTCTCAAATGCACTTGCCTTTATTCATATGTATGTAAGAAGGATGTCTGCGTGTGAGTATGGAGGGTTTTTTGGGGGTGTTTTTATTTTCATTATCGATTAATCTGCCAATTACTTTGTTAACTGTGGCGTTAAGTTTATTCAAACCCAAACTCATCCAAAAACAGCTTTCTGCTCCTAAGCCTGTGTCCAATAGTTTTCTTGGTAGAGTTGCATTCAGCGGACTACTCGGGTGGATGCATAGGTCTAAATTGACTGTGACACTATTTACCAAATGTTTACCTTCTTAGTGGAGTTATCCTACAAGAGAGACTTAGTACCAGTGCTGGTAATATTGCTCTGCTTTTTTCTTCGAAAATAGAACTGCAACATTTAAAAATTCTAGAAATAACTTTAAAACTTACAATTCAGCAGTTTGCTTCTCACTCTGAAAAGACAACCTCGGGAAAAATCCATAACTCATCATAAAAATGCCAAACTAACAAAAGTGAATAGCAGCATGGAGGTTTATGGAGTAGAGGCATTTTTATCAGTATAATTAATGAATTACATCTGGTGCTGTCAGATTGCAATCTGTTGTGGGAGAGATTGTTTTTGCCACAGTGGAATAGAGCCCAATCAGCCTGCTTAATTGGTACATTCGCTCTGTCACCACTTCTTCTCATCCTTGATTAGACACGCACACATTGGCCTAGTAAACCCCTGGCCTGGTCAGCACAAGCGTGGGCTGCTCTCTGATTAAAATATCAAGCTGTGTTTGTGTGTGTGTGTGTGTGGTTGAAGGCAGTGGAGGTGTTTCTGTCTGTATGTCAAAAAGCTGATGTTCAAGTGACATCAGCTCTCTTCAGGCCTCAAAAACGATCCATATTTCCTCCTCCACATCTGGTCGTCTTTCACAAAAATCTGCTTTTCTTTTCAGACAAAACAAAGATATATGTGCTCGCATGCACACACAGAATCATGCTCACTTGTTCACACATGTATACACCTGTACACACACACGTAATATCTAGCCTGCTTTATTCATATTACTAAAAATCACAAATTTCCCTCAAAAGACTTAAAGATACATCTAAAAGGCTTTTCAGGCTGAGGTATTACCTGACAATGTTTGTTGATGTGTCCAAGAATAGAATGGTTGGTTGCAGCAGCTTGAGGCCAAGAGGAATAAAGGGATAGTTAAGATGGAAGTGAGAGTGGGCGGAGGGTTTGGCGGCGGCCTCACCTTGTCAGAAAGGTTCTTGAGTGCATCCCTCAGACCAGGAGAAGAGTGCTCCTGGGCAGCCTGGAGGAGCTGGTCTGCTAAGCTTGTGATGAGGGGCAGGAGGAGGCTCATGGTGCTGAGTACCTCCTGAGCTTTAGCTGTGTGCTCTGGGGAGTAGTAGATACACTGGTAGGCAGTGCTGAAGCTGTGGTGAAAGAAAAAAAACACATCGACTCAGATTTGACAGTCGCACCATCGTGGAGTGGATCTATGAAATGCACACGAGTGGAACAAAACCTGATTTTAAAAGAACTGGGCCACACTAGCTTGTAATGAGATTGTAGACAGACAGTACTGAACAGAAGCTCATCCCATGTGTGTTTAGATAAGTGCTGCTGGTTTTCATTGTGTCCACTTGCTACCAGCGTTTGCCAAAACTAGCAGAGTAGAAAGAGACCGTATTTGATATCAAACAAGCTACACTGCAGCTTTCCCTTGTTGACCTGCTCCATGTGCTCAACCTTGACACAAATAATCAAAACCCAACTGATCGAGAACAGGTTTCCTTTATTTTTTCTTGAAAGGTATGAATTAAGCAAATATGCATGCTTTTCTGTAATGTTTTGTAATGTAAAAGCATTGCTGATATCAAATATATTTTATTCTCAGAAAATGATTTATCTCGAAGCCTTTGAATGTTGTGGAGTATGTGATGCACCGCGGCCAGTTGCTTTGTGCAGCTACTGCCCTGCTAAGAATAACAATAACAAGCGCAACCTTTACTGACAGCAGTTGCATCTGAATGTATTTACATTTTATCACAGCGTAAATTGGTAAACGACTACAAAGCTTGAGGATAAAGATAACTATAACTCGTATTGTTACCCAACAACAGTAGAAAAGCTTCACAATAACTCTTTTCACTTCTAATCCAAAATATGTCATAGAGTGGTTGATCATAACTTTACAATATCAAATGGCTATTCTTTGTCAAACAGACAAACAGTGGGTTTTTACTGAGTATAAATGTTGTGTTATGGCACACGAATTTAGTCTACTTTTGCTGCCTGGAAAATGTACAGCAGCAACACTTTCCAGGTATTCGGCATGAACTGTCAAATTGAAACTGCAGTCCAATGTCAACCCATTTTCTCTTTATGAATAATTAATCTCCTCTTCATTTCTAGGGAGCTATTTAATCTCAGACAAAAACGCCTTTTGTCAGTTCCTAGATTCAGGGCAAATCACTCCAATCAAACATTCTCCTCGGGTAAAGTTCCTGTGACTTTCAATGAGTTTCTGCTGACTTCCTGCCATCAGATGTAGCATGGAGCGAGGCAGTCATTTGCAACCCTCCCAGCTAGTTTAGAGTCAGCTCTGCAAGCCTCTATGTAGGCCAGACCCCAGAGCCAGATCCTAAGGCATAATTGACACAGAGAGAGAGAGAGAGAGAGAGAGAGAGAGAGAGAGAGAGAGAGAGAAGCACATACAAAGGGCTGGCATAATACAGTATTATCTGCAGCGCTCATAATATTTTCAGCGAGGGAAAGAGTGCTTCTTTAGAAGTCGCCCTGTGTGGAACAGCTCTACCTGATTTATAAGAAAGTGTGGAAATCTGAAGGCCTTAAGAAATTAGCTGTAGTAGGTACTATAACTATGTCTTTGACTGGCTAACTTTATAAATCTTGGCCTTGTCATTACTACTAATGAGCTCCCTGGAGGACTACCACCCACTAGCTCAAGGCTAATCAACGGAATCACTAAATGAGAGAAATACACAGGGCAAACAGTGTGAGATACTCAACCACACACAACCCCACCATGTCTACTTGCACACTTCTGTTACCCCCACCTCCACAACCATACCTCCAAATGCTACGATTTCAGTCACAGAGAAGACCATAATTGAATAATCTACTGCAACAAAACCCTTTTCTCTAAACCCCTTTCATCCTCCGTGAGCTTACATTCGTCTTACTACATTATGCAGAACTAAAGAGAAAAAAAAATCCCGAAGGCCTGCAACAATACAGATACTCCAGAAAAAAAGGCAAAAGGAGAAAGTTGTTGGGAAGAGGAAAATTCCTTCAGCGACTGAGATTCAATAATAGCCCTGTTGACTCATAAGTACAAATCCAATCCCATTAGGGAGCCTATGCAGGCAATACTGAATGCTAGGACCTGCCACCTGATTCTAGACGACAGAATTGATCCTCTCTAAGGCTGGCTAAGGCAAGGAACTTTAATTGTCTCATCAGCAATGCTCTCATTCCAAATGAATCTACCAAGACAGCAAACCATGAAAAGGTAAAAAAGCATAAATCTGTGTATGAAAACTTGATGAAAGGCTGTAGGTGATGTTGCACATGAGGAACTGATTGTCATTTCAAGCCCTGGGTATGTTTTCCATCCCTGATGTAATTTGGGAGTGCTGTGTGCCGAGTTTTTTTAAAAATGGTGCCAATAAAATAGGGGGGTGGATGCACAATATAATCCAATACAACAGCCCTGGATTCTTTTGTGGATCTTGTACTATTTTACTTCCTACTATTGTTGTAATATGTAGGTGATGATTGAAGCCTGGGATCATATCTGAGGCCATAGTTTGTGGTGTCATTAGAGTCCATGACATTTTCATAAATAAACACTAGAGCAGGAAATCCTTCCACCTGTCTGGCTTTTACCTTGGCAAGACTTCAAGTCACAGCCTCAAGCTGATTCACAGCAAACCTGAACTCATAAAAGGCCTCCCGCTTCACAAATCCTTTACTTTTGTTTAAAGGAGCTCCCAGAAGAACTTGTTATTCACCGTTTGTTTGATGGTAGAACTATTTCATGTTACAATCTGGATGCATTTCTTTTAAGTTAAACAATTTGGTTCTAATGCAGTTGCCATTTGATCAGACCATTTTGAGCATTTGATTTCAATAGTATTCATTTCCTTTTCTTATCTGGAATGATCACAAAGAGTGGAAAATCCTTTGAAATTTAAAATAAGACGTTTGATGGCTGTTTGTACTTAGATTACAAGTTTGCAGATTTGTATAATAGTAATATCATGGCATAATGTGAGCCATTTGTCCAGCAAACTTTTTAGGTCTGCATGCCATTTATGAATATTTATGTATCTGTCTATGACCAAAGACTCATTAAATAGTATAGAGCATTTCAAGTGAACTGTTGTTCTTGTTTTCCCTCATAATGAGACAAACTAAGGACTAGCGCTTCAGTCTTTTGAGCGTTTTAAACGGAATGATACAGAAGTTCAGTTTTTACTTTGCCATGATGAGAAATAAATATCTGATTTCTTGCACATTAGAAAATCTCCACATGTATGCAGTCTTACAGCAGCATGTGGAAAGCATTCAAATTGCATTCCAGTGAAATAATCTCAAATTGGAGCTACAATAGATTAAAGAGGCATATTTGTGCAGACTGTGTAAAACTAGATTACACAATACACATAAATGACATGTTAGGACTCATTATGCACGTCACAAGTGCACTGTACACGGTGCACCTGTGTTTTGTGATATTCTTGTCACACACAAACCACTTTTATTCAAGTTTCACTGACCTGCAGACAAATCTAAATGGAACAGTCATACTCCAATTATGGTTGTGTGAAAAGAGTTTGTTATAGAAACAAACTCACCTTTTTTTTTTTTACTGTATTTGTGGCTCGAATCCTGTGTCAATACATTCATTTTTACTTTACAGACATAAAGAGGTCTAAACTGAAAATTGTTTTGTTCCCTGTTTGGCAGCTGTGACATTATTGATGCATGCAAGCTGTCAATGCACCCTTTATCGATTCCAAATAAAATACCAAATGATCATAGAAAACAATGGAGGAGGCTGCTGGATATTTCATATGTTCAGAAACAAGAATTTAACTTATCTGGCCTTGGATACATATTTGTGCTGGGCTATAATTGCAACTCTCCGCCTCCTGTGAGAGAATATTAATTTCCTCTTAGGTGAAGCTCTTCCAGATTCCATTACCTGATGTCTGTACATCATAGCAATGCTTTTAGAAAGAATTGCTGCCATGCCCTTGCAAACCCACTTATAATGTATATAATGGATTTTTCTTAATCCCACCTCATTTCCATATGCACACTGGGTGTGCCCCGCGCCTCCAGCCATGAAAATACAGAAGGTGCCACTCCCTCTGCACAATATGGAAAGCACACTTGACTGCGCTATGCACCTGCACTTTGATTCATGAAATTATCGCCCTTGGCCTTCTTATAATTCAAGTTTCACAGAGAGAAACAGCACTGGATCTCCAAGAATAGGGACCCATCAAAGTTTTCACACATTAGTGGCGCAATGCTCCATCAGGTAAACTTGAGTCTAAGAGGACTCCAATCTACTAACAGATTACCAAAACTAGCAGTGTGTCCAGGATGAACTTCTTCCTTTGTTTTCCTAAATGATCAATGGGAATTGGTTATAACTGTAATGAGAGGGAGAAAACCGCTGGGCCCAGCGGCCTAATTAAGCCAGAATCTCCAGCGCATGGCTAATTAATACTGGCGAGGAAATTAATGAAGAGCTTGCGGCCTGCTGCTGACAGCCAGCAGGAGAAAAATGCAGCTACGTCAGCAGAGAGCCCTGCAGCACTCCAGGTGACTGCCAATGCCTCCTTCGTCATTTAGACAGCATACTGTAAACACCGTTCCTACACCAGGACACTGCCACATAGCCACAGTAAAAAAATATACAGTCTGCTATTGATACAAGCTGAGAGATCTGATCTAAAACCAGCTTCTTTTAACTGCCAAACTCCATCTGTCGTTGAATCCTCCACTGGGCACTGATTTCATATCAGTTCTCAGAGTAACAGCCAAAGCTTTTCTCAGTTCAGACACAAACTAGGAACCCTGATCTGAGAACAGATAAGCCTCAAAGCTGCTGCCAGCACCGTCACCCACAGAACCTGAAGCAGGCTATCTCAAAGAACTAAGAAGCTGCTGTCCATCAGCATGACCCGAGTCCCAGCCACTGCCAATGTCCTGTCTCTGAAACACACACACACACACACACACACACACACACACACACACACACACACA